>NW_021823040.1:0-45000 GCF_901001165.1 Salmo trutta
ACTCACCACCTGGTGATCTCTCCTCTTGTACAGTATTTCACATTGTAGCCTCCATCTCTACCTGACAGACATTCTGTTTCCCATATAGAAGCTTTCTTCTGGGTTTGGTATATTGATCAAGCAGCCCTTACAGGTACAAAGGGCTGGTTTCCTGAACAGATTAAGCGTAGTCCTGAACTTAAAACATGTTCAATGGATGTGCTTCTTGGTCCAAGACTAGGCACTCTTTGTCCAGGAAACTGGCCCAAAGTGTATAGAAGTTGTTTATAAAAGGATAATCTGAGTGACATGCCACTGAACCATGCAGGTGGACAGTCTTCAACAAATGCACTTGGTAAAGCAGGGGATCTTTTCCACCTGTCTAAATAAGGATTTCCTTTGGTATTGTTTCTGCTTTGATTGAGGCAAGTGACTAAATCATTTTGAACCTTGGATTTTTGTTTTGTGCATAAATTGCAATAAAGTACTTTTGTAACTTTTAAATTAAGTGCGTTAATTTGTTTTCTATAATCGCCTAAAAATGTCAACCCATTTACGGTGTATATTTGCCTGACCAACTGAATTATTCCACTGTGCTGTTCACTACATACGTCAGTCTGAGACGACGTCAAAGTTAGCGATTAGATCGTCAAGACTTTTTAAAACGCCACTTTACTGTATTCTGGTTCCAGGAACCAATGGGCTGGACCAATGAGAACGGTTAGAATGTGTCTGCATTACTCAGCCACTCATTGTGGAGAAACTAATGTTTGGCCAGAGCAAGGAGGAGTCTGGGAAGCCACGCAAGGTTGTGTGTGTATACTGCCTAGAAATTAATTTAAACACTTCACAATACAGAACAATTTAAACATAGCAAACTAGGAAATGTAAATGACAACCAAGTTAGAAATTCTACAAAATAGTTTATTGAAAAGAGAGACGGGACTATAAGAACATTTCACAATCTTGTAAAGGGGAATGTGGGCTCAAAGCTTTCTGAACATTAACTAGCTCTGCTTTCACAGTTCTCACCTGCAGAGGTAGATGTCTTTACATAACCTGAGTTTAACTGACGGGCATCCACAATAGCCTGAGTGCCAGTCTGTGCTTTTTGCCTACTTCATTGCTGTCAGTCAAGCCAAACATTAGCATGACAATGAGTTGGCATAATAGCCCAAGCAGATGGACTCAGGCTACATCCAACTGGCCTGGACCACATCAATCCTATAGCGTCACAGATTACACAGTAAAGTATTGAACTTGATTTAGACTTGAGGGGGTTAAGATACAGAACCCCACCCCCAAACTGTGGCTTGGCCCCATCTTAACATTCACATTTACAACTTCAGGGGCTATGCTCTGAATTAAATCCTTATGACATACCAAGTTCACAAGAAAACAAGTGTGAGCTGGTGATATGTGAGGTTTCTAGATAGGTGATCGGGCCAGTAGGGGAACCTGGGTAGTGTTTTAGGGCATGCATCTGATCACATTAAATATTTTGCAGCTGGAAACAGTTTCTTATTGGAGCAGGTTTAAGTTATTGAACCCAGTTTAAATTTGTTTTCTTGTTTGATGCCTAATGAACACAACCCTGACCTGGTGCCCAAAACCACCACCATTCTCATTACAAGAGATTGGCAACATGGGTGACATTCAGGTACATTATCTACATTCATAGTACTCCACACATTTTCACATTGTCGGCAAGTATCTCCGATGCCAAATAAGTTCTTATTGAACGTTCGCATCGTGTTGTAATGTTTGAATTACATACGTTCCATTTGTAAAAAAATTTGCAAATCACGTTTTTCCAGTATAAAGTATTTAAGATGACAAGGCACCTTATAAATCCATGTATTTTTTTTGCTTCCAGAAATAAAACCAATGTCTGTCAACAAAACACCAGCATAAGGAATAGAAAGAAGCCTATTTGGAGCCCAAGGAACATTATGTCCCATATAAATGTATGTTCACTGGTCTGGAACACAACCCTAAGTTACCAAGCAGACCAGTTCCTGAAGGCCCACAGTGTCTGCAGTAAAGTGCCTCACTGACTTCTCCAACCAAATGATCACACAGAAGTAAAATGACATTGTGAGCCCTTAGCCATTGGGTAAATTGAACCGAATGACCCTCTCTCCATCATGTGGAGGTATCAGTTTTAAGGTGAGCTGGAGAACCATTTGGCCCTTGGAGTATTGGACTGATAGCCTGGTCCCAGGTCTATTGTGCTGTTTGCCAACTCTTATGGTCAAGTTGGACCAGACAGCACACAGATCTAGGGCCAGGCTACTGGAATTACAAGCCTGTAGGTACAGCAGCATCAGAACCAGGGGTCCTCCTGCAGAAACTGGGAACCTACAATGACTGAACGTGCCGTCTGTTGACTGGATAGCATCTTGGTCAAAGCTGAACGGATTTAACCCTTTAGACTAGTCGCTTATGAAAAGGACAGGGATGTTCCTTTTCAATTCCCAGGTGCTTCAAAAAGGAGACTTGACTGAAACTAAACACCAGTGCTGAGGTATTAGAAAGCCAGGAGATTCCATCATGACAACCCAACCACTGAAATGGCCCAGCCATAGAAATACAAGTCAACAATCATGTTACATTGACTTGAATGGGAATTCCCATTCTAGTAAATCTATGGACCCTGCTCTGAGATAAACATTGTATGTCTGCAACTCTTCTACTATACAATGCTCTGCTAGTTCTGTTCCTAGACAGAGACAAGATTCAGTTAGTCACAACGATGCAACAAGGCTACTTCAATATAGCAATATGCATATGATACAATTGAAATCCCACTACAATATCAGTTCAAAAGAGATTTCATCTGAACACTGTTAAGAGTTCCAAAAGAGATTTAATCTGACTACAATTCCACAGCTCCAAAATATAGATTTTTCAATGGAAGAAAACAGCAAAGAGACGGTGCCAGACTGTAGAGGAAATTGGGAGACGGGAGACAGAAAAAGTATAATTTTAGTCCAACTGGAAAGCTGCTGACCAACAGCCCTGTGACTGACCACGGGAAAGCTGCTGACCAACAGCCCTGTGACTGACCAACAGCCCTGTGACTGACCACGGGAAGCTGCTGACAACAGCCCTGTGACTGACCAACAGCCCTGTGACTGACCAACAGCCCTGTGACTGACCAACAGCCCTGTGACTGACCAACAGCCCTGTGACTGACCACGGGAAAGCTGCTGACCAACAGCCCTGTGACTGACCACGGGAAAGCTGCTGACCAACAGCCCTGTGACTGACCAACAGCCCTGTGACTGACCACAGGAAAGCTGCTGACCAACAGCCCTGTGACTGACCAACAGCCCTGTGACTGACCACGGGAAAGCTGCTGACCAACAGCCCTGTGACTGACCAACAGCCCTGTGACTGACCACGGGAAAGCTGCTGACCAACAGCCCTGTGACTGACCAACAGCCCTGTGACTGACCACGGGAAAGCTGCTGACCAACAGCCCTGTGACTGACCACGGGAAAGCTGCTGACCAACAGCCCTGTGACTGACCACGGGAAAGCTGCTGACCAACAGCCCTGTGACTGACCACGGGAAAGCTGCTGACCAACAGCCTGTGACTGACCACGGGAAAGCTGCTGACCAACAGCCCTGTGACTGACCAAACAGCCCTGGTGACCTTTGTACCACCAGGAAGCTGCTGACCAACAGCCTGTGACCTTGACCACGGGAAAGCTGCTGACCAACAGCCGTGACTGACCAAACAGCATGAAGACAATCATCTAAGAAAATACAATGTGGTAGAAAAGGGGGGAGCCTAGTGCTCAACACAAAGCCCATTTTTACAATGTACAGTCAGGGCAAAAAGTATTATATTCATTGTTAATAATGCAGTCATTTAATCTTAATTATAACTTTAACACAAAAAAGATTATACTGTATTCAAAATATACCCCCCAAAAAGGCAGAGGGGGTTAGTGGCCTCAGTTGTCAAGTTGCTCTGTGGTGGAGGACTCTATCTCCAGTTTCAGGGGTAGTAGGGGGCTGCGTCTCTTCCCCCCTCCCAGGCGGAGCCATCTCATCCTGGGTAGACTCCTGGCTGGGCTGGGGGTCTGGAGGTCCCGTCCCCTCTTCCTCCTCGGGAGTTGACTGTAGGTCTCCCAGTTTGGTGGTGAGGTCGTCCCTCTCCTTCTGCAAAGCCCGGCACAGCTTTCTCCAAGCACTCAGCTTCCCATGCAGGCCCTTGTAATGTTTGTCCCGCAGTGTCTTCTGGAGAGGACAAACAGCAAACGACATTCAACATCAGATATTCTACAATTAAGTGACCATCATTCATTGAGATACTTTGTGAAATTTTACAGTACAAAATATTCTTACATTTCTGCTACTATTAGTAAATGAATACGTAAGATGGCCCTTTGGAAGAGTTTCTCATCTCACCTCCTCAGCCATCTGTAGCAGAGCCTGGTTGTTGGTCTCCCACTTCGTTCTCCACAGAGACGTCTCCTTCTCCAGCTTCTTGATCTTCTTGGTCATCTGGAGAACAGAAGATCAGAGCTATAGGTCTACAGACCTAAACCCTTCCAGCTAGAGAGGTCTACAGACCTAACCCTTCAGCTAGAGAGAGGTCTACAGACCTAAACCCTTCCGCTAGAGAGAGGTCTACAGACCTAAACCCTTCC
The DNA here is from genome assembly GCF_901001165.1 of Salmo trutta. Classification (NCBI taxonomy): domain Eukaryota; kingdom Metazoa; phylum Chordata; class Actinopteri; order Salmoniformes; family Salmonidae; genus Salmo; species Salmo trutta. The sequence goes on from NW_021823040.1 coordinate 4,644, forward strand.
AGCTAGAGGGAGGTCTACAGACCTAAACCTTCCAGCTAGAGGGAGGTCTACAGACCTAACCCTTCCAGCTAGAGAGAGGTCTACAGACCTAAACCCTTCCAGCTATAGAGAGAGAGAGAGAGAGGTCTACAGACCTAAACCCTTCCAGCTAGAGAGAGAGAGAGAGAGAGAGGTCTACAGACCTAAACCCTTCCAGCTAGAGAGAGAGAGAGAGAGAGAGAGGTCTACAGACCTAAACCCTTCCAGCTAGAGAGAGAGAGAGGTCTACAGACCTAAACCCTTCCAGCTAGAGAGAGAGAGAGAGAGGTCTACAGACCTAAACCCTTCAGCTAGAGAGAGAGAGAGAGAGATCTACAGACCTAAACCCTTCCAGCTAGAGAGAGAGAGAGGTCTACAGACCTAAGCCCTTCCAGCTAGAGAGAGAGAGAGGTCTACAGACCTAAACCCTTCCAGCTAGAGAGAGATGAAGTAGGTCTACAGACCTAAACCTTCCAGCTAGAGAGAGAGAGAGGTCTACAGACCTAAACCCTTCCAGCTAGAGAGAGAGAGAGGTCTACAGACCTAAACCCTTCCAGCTATATACCAAAGACAACACGGGTGTTTCATGTTAAATGTTCAGTTCCAAACCTTCTCCATCTCCTGTCTGAAGGTAGTGAACACCCTCGTTGCTTTTCGCCAGAGTGGTCTGAAACTCCTCAAACTTGTCATGTTACAAAGATAGCTAAAAATCACAAACACATTTAACATACAGTCACCCTCCATATATAAACACACATTAACATACAGTCACCCTCCATATATACACATTACTAACATACAGTCACCCTCCTATATATACACATAACATAGTCACCCTCCATATATAAACACACATTAACATACAGTCACCCTCCATATATCCACACACATTAACATACAGTCACCCTCCATATATACACACACATTAACATACAGTCACCCTACCATATATACACATTAACATACAGTCACCCTCCATATATACACATTAACATACAGTCACCCTCCATATATACACATTAACATACAGTCACCCTCCATATATACACATTAACATACAGTCACCCTCCTATATACACATTAACCCTCCATAATATATACTACACACACACACACACACAAACATTAACATAGTCCACCCCGCAACATATATATACACATGAACATACATAGTCACCCTCCACATAAACACACATTCACCCTCCATATAGAGGGTGAATGTATGTTTGTGTGTTTTATAACACTCATCCTTCACATATACACACATTACGTAGTCACCCTCCACACACATTCACATACAGTCACCATCCATAATACAGTTGAAAGTCGGAAGTTTACATACACTTAGGTTGGAGTCATTAAAACTCGTTTTTCAACCACTCCCCAAATTCTTGTTAAGAAACTATAGTTTTGGCAATGTCGGTTAGGACATCTACTTTGTGCATGACACAAGTCATTTTCCAACAGTTGTTGACAGACAGATTATTTCACTTATAATTCACTGTATCACAATTCCAGTGGGTCAGAAGTTTACATACACTAAGTTGACTGTGCCTTTAAACATCTTGGAAACTCCAGAAAATGATGTCATGGCTTTTGAAGCTTCTGATAGGCTAATTGACATCATTTGAGTCAATTGGAGGTGTACCTGTGGATGTATTTCAATGCCTACCTTCAAACTCAGTGCCTCTTTGCATGACATCATGGGAAAAATCAAAAGAAATCAGCCAAGACCTCAGAATTTTTTTTGTAGGCCTACAAAAGTCTGGTTCATCCTTGGGAGCAATTTCCAAACGCCTGAAGGTACCACGTTCAGCTGTACAAAAAAATAGTACGCAAGATTAAACACCATGGGACCACGCAGCCATCATACCGCTCAGGAAGGAGACGCGTTCTGTCTCCTAGAGATGAACGTACTTGGTGCGAAAAGTGCAAATCAATCCCAGAACAACAGCAAAGGACATTGTTTTCTCCAGCATCTTCACAGGTACAAAGTATCTATATCCACAGTAAAACGGTCCTATATCGATTGACATACCTGACAGGCCGCTCAGCAAGGAAGAGCCACTGCTCCAAAACCGCCATAAAAAAAGCCAGACTACGGTTTGCAACTGCACATAAGGGACAAAGATAGTACTTTTTGGAGAAATGTCCCCTGGTCTGATGAAACAAAAATAGAACCGTTTGGAGGAAAAGGGGGGAAGCTTGCAAGCCGAAGAAACACCATCCCAACCATGAAGCACGGGGGTGGCAGCATCATGTTGTGGGGGTGCTTTGCCGCAGGTGGGACTGGTGCACTTCACAAAATAGATGGAATCATGGAGGGAAAACGGTGTGTATATATATTGAAGCAACGTCTCAAGACATCAGTCAGGAAGTTAAAGCTTGGTCGCAAATGGGTTTACCAAATAGACAATGACACAGCATACTCCCAAAGTTGTGGCAAAATGGCTAAGGGACAACAAAGTCAAGGTATTAGAGTGGCCATCACAATGCCCTGACCTCAATCCCATAGACAATTTGTGGGCAGAACTGAAAAAGCGTGTGCGAGCAAGGAGGCCTACAACCTGACTCAGTTACAACAGCTCTGTCAGGAGGAATGGGCCAAAATTCACCAACTTATTGTGGGAAGGCTACCCGAAACGTTTGACCTAAGTTAAACAATTTAAAAGCAATGCTACCAAATACTAATTGAGTGTATGTAAACTTCTGACCCACTGGGAATGTGATGAAAGAAATAAAAGCTTAAATAAATTTCTCTACTCTCTGACATTTCACATTCTTAAATAAAGTGGTGATCCTAACTGACCTAAGACAGGGCATTTTTACTAGGATTAATTGTCAGGAATTGTGAAAAACTGAGTTTAAATGTATTTGGCTAAGGTGTATGTAAACTTCCAACTTCAACTGTATATACACATTCACCATACAGTCACCCTCCATATAACACATTGACATAGTCACCCTCCATATAAACACATTCACCCTCCATAATAAACACACATTCACATACAGTCCCCTCCATATAAACACACATTCACATACAGTCACCCTCCATATAAACACACATTCACATACAGTCACCCTCCATATAAACACACATTCACATACAGTCACCCTCCATATAACACACATTCACATACAGTCACCCTCCATATAACACACATTCACATACAGTCACCCTCCATATAAACACATTCACATACAGTCACCCTCCATATAACCACATTAACATAGTCACCCTCCATATAAACTGACTGCCAGAACAGGGAAGGAAAAGGCAGCTAGTTACCTGCTGTTTGAGCTGAGTCTCCTGTTCCTTCAACAGCTCACACTCATGTCTCCACTCTGTGGCGTCTTTCAGGAGCTGAACAGGAGACGGAAATGGTCACAAACTTCTGACAAACAAACAACCAATACAATCAATGAGTCAATGCAAACAGACAACGGTCACTCACTTCCAGTTATTACAGAGAGAAACAAAATAGTGTCCTGGGTTGTGTTCATTAGGCACCTGGACCTCATTTTAAGTTGCAATGGGAAAATGTTTTCAGTTGTGTTGCCACTATGGAACACAGCCCTCCAGTTTATTTGTAGCTAGCTAGAGCAACAGAATAATAACCATGGCCTTGGGACTCACAAAGTCTCTCTCTTCTCTGCTGCTTCCCCTCCAACTCTCTCATCAGCTCAGCTGTCCTCTGGAGCTTGGCATCCACCAACTGCTGCTGCTTCTCCTTGTGCTTTGAACACCTTGTCAATTGTGCTGGAACAGAGACAGGACAGAGCAGAACACCTTTGTCAATGTGCTGGGAACAGAGACAGGACAGAACACCTTGTCAATGTGCTGGGAACAGAGACAGGACAGAGCAGAACACCTGTCAATGTGCTGGGAACAGAGGACAGGACAGAGCAGAACACCTTTTCATGTGCTGGGAACGAGACAGGGCAGAGCAGAACACCTTGTCAATGTGCTGGGACACGAGACAGGACAGAGCGAACACCTTGTCAATGTGCTGGGAACAGAGACAGGACAGAGCAGAACACCTTGTCAATGTGCTGGGAAACAGGAGGACAGGGCCGAGCAGAACACCTTGTCAATGTGCTGGGAACAGAGACAGGGCAGAAGCAGAAACAACCTTGTCAACTGTGCTGGGAACAGAGACAGGACAGAGCAGAACACCTTGTCAATGTGCTGGGAACAGAGACAGGACAGAGCAGCAACACCTTGTCAATGTGCTGGGAACAGAGACAGGACAGAGCAGAAACACCTTGTCAATGTGCTGGGAACAGAGACAGGACAGAGCAGAACACCTTGTCAATGTGCTGGGAACAGAGACAGGACAGAGCAGAACACCTTGTCAATGTGCTGGGAACAGAGGACAGGACAGAACACCTTGTCAATGTGCTGGGAACAGAGACAGGACAGAACACCTTGTCAATTGTGCTGGGAACAGAGACAGGGCAGAGCAGAACACCTTGTCAATGTGCTGGGAACAGAGACAGGGCAGAGCAGAACACCTTGTCAATGTGCTGGGAACAGAGACAGGGCAGAGCAGAACACCTTGACAATGTGCTGGGAACAGAGACAGGGCAGAGCAGAACACCTTGTCAATGTGCTGGAACAGAGACAGGGCAGAGCAGAACACCTTGTCAATGTGCTGGGAACAGAGACACGGGCAGAGCAGAACACCTTGTCAATGTGCTGGAACAGAGACAGGGCAGAGCAGAACACCTTGTCAATGTGCTGGAAACAGAGACAGGGCAGAGCAGAACACCTTGTCAATGTGCTGGGACAGAGACAGGGCAGAGCAGAACACCTTGTCAATGTGCTGGGAACAGAGACAGGGCAGAGCAGAGGACAGACCAGAGATAAAGCTAGATGGAACTTTTTCTATGCGACAGTCAGATTTCCAGAGGCTCTTAAATGCATTTAACATGCTGAAAAATACACCTAGTAAAAAGATCCATCGGGGCAATTCCAAACTAAATCCCACTAAAAGTGTTGAAACATGCAGTAATCGTCTAATCAAAGTACCAATCAGACTGCTCCTACATGTTGTAGGTCGGCGTCTGCCATAGGCACCTGACTAAAGAGACCTCAGGGGTAGAGAGAGAGATAGAGGGTGGGGGGGTAGAGAGAGAGATAGAGGGTGGGGGGGACAGAGAATGGGAGGAATAGACAGAGTGTGTGCATGTGAAGACAAAGACAGAGGGTAGAAAGAGGTACCCATCTCGTCCTCCTACCTCCTCCCTGAGCTCGTACTGTTTGATGAGCTTCTTGAGTTTCTGGGCCAGCTCCATGTTCTCCTGGCGCAGCTTGGAGTTGTGGGTGTTGTGCTGCTCCATCTGTACCTCGATCTGGTTCAGCGTCATCTGGAAGTGAAGGGTGGCCTCCTTCCGACGCTCCTCATACTCTCTGGACCGTTGCGTGTTGTCATCCTGACATGAGATACGCAAAACGTTCAATTCGCAAAAAAATGGTAACAGGGACGGGGTCAATTCTGTTTTCAATTCATGAATTCTATTGAAATTTAATTCATGAATAAAAAATATTTTCTATGAAGAGTTCACACTTCCGGAATTGACTGAATTTAAACCTAAATCGAACCCAACCCTGAAAGGTACTGGTACTCCCTGTATGTAGCTCCATTCTTGTGGATTATATTATATCCTCGTGTTAGTTACCATTTTATTTTTGCAACTCTGCATCGTTGGGAAAGGTCCGTAAGCAAGCATTTCACTGTAAAGTCTACACCAGTTGTATTCAGAGCATGTGATGTATAAAATGTGATTTGATACAAGCATAGAGATCCTATGATTCTATATGTAGTTCAATGAGTACACAGGCTTACAGTAGCCACTAACTGACTTGCTGTGTGACAGACTCTCCTCACTACCTACCTTGAGGGTCTTATTGTGTCTCTGCAGTTCCCTACAGAGGCTCTCCAGCTTGCTGCGTGCCAGGATGGCCTTGCTGTGTTCACTCTGCAGGTGGATCTTCTCTTTGACCATCTGGGACTGCTTCTTCTGCAGCACCTTCACCTGCTTCTGCATACTGCGGCTCTCCTCCAGCTGTCAATCAATCAATCAATCAATCAAGCTGTCACAGGACACAAAGGCATAGTAGTACTCAAAACACAATTTAAACAGGGATTCAAATGAGACCTGGTTAGTGTTCATTACGCATGAAATGGAAGAAAAACTGAATTGGTGTAATTAGAAATTCTCGTTTTGCTTTCCGTTGCAAAATAGTTTTGCTACGGTGTGCCCAAATAAATACAACCCGGGGCATACAAACTCAAAACACAAACAGGGATGAACATGTTAGCTGATCAACTAGCAGTGGCCCACTGCAATTTATGAAATACTGTTAAGTCTTACATGAAAATAATCCCTTAAAGCAGCATAGACATGTGGAGGCTTCCAGCGCTTACCGAATCCGCATACTTCTTGCACAAAGCGGCCAGCTTCTCCTCTGGGGAGGCTAGTGTGGTCAGGGCTTGCATCAGTAGGAGAACCTCTTTTCCTGTTACAAAACAACACAAGTGAAGAGATCAGCCACTTGTCATAGTTGAAGAGGAAGGGACATTCTCAATAACTTGGCTAAAATTACCATGACAGCATGCAGTGGTTTCCATATATTACCTCACACGCTTTAGACAGGCAACGACAGTCTTGTGTTAACCTACCCAATCCCTTTTGGTCCTTGATCTTGCCACCACCACCGCCTGGGTCCAGCTCAGCATTGTTGGGGTCCAGGGGGCAGTCCTCTCTCCCTGGAGTCTCCCCTCTCACCTCCTCACTGCAGCAGCTACTGACCAGCTCAAACATCCCCAGGTGCTCCTGGCTACCTGGGCTGTCCAGCTCTGGAGGGGAGCTGCTACCAGATCCCCCCACTAGCCCCCGAGTCGCCACCTCCATTCCACAGAACCCTGTGGCCTCCATGATATTGGTCCCAAACTGGAAAAGAGGAAAAGTTAACTCGGTGAAATAGCTGTGGTCGTATCCACCTGACTATTTGAGTACACCTGACCATGTGAGTAAGCATTGATTCAATTCGTTAACAGAAGCGGTTCATACTTGATCATTCACTGATCTTGTCAGTGGTGTGTAACGTATTTCAATAGCCTCAACAACACTTGTAAACATTGACAGTAATGAGACAGCAAGTTAGCAACCACATGCTGTCCTCCGTTTTACATCTATGGTCTGGACTCTAGCAAGGCAAGACAGGTCCTCACCTTTAACTCTGATCTGACCAAGGGTCACTAAGTTCAGATCATTCTAATAACTAGGTAGCATTGGCAGTAGTGGAAACTATAGTTATTAATATATTAATGAAACACTGGACCACAGTTCCCTCAACAATCAAGAAGGGATGGAATCCTTTAAGAAGATAGTTGAGGATTACCACGTGCTACACCTAACAGCACCAACAGAAGATAGGTCTAGCACGTGGTAATCCTCAACTAACAGCACCAACAGAAGATAGTTGAGGATTACCACGTGCTAGACCTAACAGCACCAACAGAAGGACTCGCCATAAATCAGCACAGAAACTCCTCAATTCCCTTGATTTAGTTAACTACCTAGATAACCCGGACACCGAAGATAAAATAATTATCCGACTGACCACAGGTGAAGGATGTAACTTAAACACCGCTGTTGCAGTTACACTCGTACGTTAGTTCAATCAATTTAGACACCCAAACAAGTAAACTTGCCACACAGTAGTGGCAATAAAACTAGCTACCTAACGTTGGCTAGTTTTGATATTATTAGCAGGCACTAGCTAGCCAATGTGTTAGCTAATAACCTCCAAACAATTTAAAGTGACTTTAACTACCTAGATAATAGCTATACTGAAAGTAAAACATTGCGCCAAGTATCGGCTACGCTAAAGCTAATGGATGTAGCTAGCGAGCCACATATCTAAATAATAGTTAGCATAGCTATAACGTCAGTCACAGTAACCTTTGGTATGCTAGCTAGCTTTGACACGAGCTAGCTGTAGGTTAGCTTGTTAGCTGAGTACAAATCCAACGTTGACATTCAACTCAACAAAAATGGTGCACTAAAGTGTTACTATCAAGTATTGATTTGATGTATGGATTATTGAACGTAGTATAGAAAGCAAATACCACCAAGCAATAATTAGCAAACTGTTTGGCAGGTGCGTGAGTCCACACTGTGCTAACTTATGCTATGCTAACAACCTGTCACTGGCAAACTATGCTATGGACTTCCTTAGTAAATAAAACATGTTTTAACACTTGGCGTTCTCTTTTGTTTGACTGTAACATGTTACAATCATTTAGAAATACAGACATCACTTTTGTAGGGTCAGTGAAACACAGAAAAGGGCGTAAAAGTACCACACTGTACCTGTTTGTTTTTACTGTTTAAATCGACCCTGTCTCTGGCATCGGAGTGTGTCGCTATGATGTGACGCAATATATAATGACGGGGAGGGGCTGCTTGACCCTATTGTCATGTTGCATAAACAAGACCAAAACAAAACCCTTCCCTATACAGCCCTTTAGATATTACAATCTGTCTGTATTTTTCATCAAGGAAAGACATTTAGACAATGGGAAAGAAGTATATTTATTAGGGAAAAACTGAAGACAGGATTTGAGAAGCACAGAAACAAGTATTATTTGGATAGATGTACACAACAACTGTGAAGGAATTCCAGAAAAAGAAAAGAGCAGAAAAGAGAAAAAATAACAATATGCAATATGTCAGTTGCCTCCTCGCCCATAAACGTTCACAGCTAAAATGTCAGCCAGCCACTAAACTGTACAGACAGAAAATTTATATTATACAGTATTTCAACACCTGACCACCTCCAGATCAGAATATACCCCATAGATGTACCCATTCTAGTGTGCTGAAACAAACAGTTTATGGTTTGTATGCAGCGGTTCCCTTCATTTCTATACCATTCTATTTCTATGGTCTAGACTAGACACTGTCATGGTTTCTGATCCTTCATGGTGCTCTCTCTCATATCAGAGATACTAGACTGAAGCAAGATGGGTCGGTCATCACTCTACTCATCCGACTGAAGCATCTTCTCGATCTCTTTATCCCAGTTGTCATCTCTGTTGTCTGCCTCCGTCACTACCTCATACTCCTGTAACTCTGCCTGGAGTTCCTTCTCCCAGTCCGCTGTCTCCTCTGAACAAATAACAGCATTATGAGAACAATGCTACAGACTGAAGAAAAAAAGAGCTAAACATGTCATTCACTCTCCTCTAATTCAACATCCAGCTCTACCACCTGAGCCATTATATTAAATCCAAGCCCTTTCCAGGTTCCAGTGAAATCAACCAATAGAACTCTGGAGTTCTTGCTGGTTGTTTGTTACTCTAGATATGATCTAATAGTTCTAGAACTGACCCTCTGGAGTTGCAGCGTCCTCCTTCTTGTCCAGCACCAGCTGTTCCATCTCCTTCCTCAGGTCTTCATGGTCGATGTTACAGGAGTCAAAGGCATCGCTCACAAACTCGGAGACCCCAGGGCTGGTGGAGATCTCATTCTCCTCTTCCTCCTGCTGTTTAACAACATTAAAAGAGAATCCAGACCATTTCATACATTTGACTTGATATTTACACAGTATTTCAGTGGTCTATATATAGACATGTACAGAATTATTCAAAGGGACTGACTTTTCTTCAGAAAAACAAAACATTGACTCACCTCTCCACTCTTGGGAATGTCACTAATGGATACTGGAGGTGTTTTTGGTCTGATGGTATTTTCTGCATGATAACAATAACATGAAACAGAAGTTAGGCTATAAACTGTTGCTTGACAGTAGTTCACCAATTGCTCTGCTTTGCCCATAACACCAATGCAATGTTTTTAGTTAAGGACTTGTCAGGATCACACAAACTGAATTCCGACCAACCATAGAACAGAATAGAGTACCTGTGAGGCTGACACCCTCCGGGCTGATGGTCTTCTGCTCCTCTCTGTTGTCTACAGCCTGCTGCTGTGCTGCCAGGGCAGTGAGCTGGGCCGACTGCTTTATCAGAGACACACGGTAGAAGTAGTTCCTCCAGAACACATCCTCCTTCACTCTAAACATACAGAGCATTGAATATGTAAGTAACATACACATATACTTAAGCCTGATTGAGCGATAGCTCACCATTCTTTTTCACTTGAACGCAGCAATCTGGCTGGTTCTAAGAGGCTTCTCAATGGACAGGACTGGCATCAACCAACATCAGCCAACAGGCCAACTTTATGCCTGCAATCTCTATCTGTAAATAACTCTGGGTTGAAGTGCAGTAATGGATTTGTAATGCATTAGATTTGTAATGGCTGTCTGCTGACTGTTTGGGGACCAGGTCGAAGCGCATCCTGTTCAGTAGCTCATCTTCCTGCAGCATCACCATGGCGATAGGATACATCTGCTCAGAGTCGAACTGGAACTGAACTCCAGCTGGTGGATCTCTCAGGAAGTTCCTCCTGTCCTGGAATAACAGATCAATAAAGTTGTTGAATTTAAATCAAATTGAAAAAGGTACAATCAACACAATGCACTCTGACAGTGATGAGATCCAATTGGATGGAATCAAATCACAAACTCTAAGTGCACTATGTGGACAGACAATGTTAGAAATGCTACTAACAGCGGACAAAGCCAGGATCTGTTGCTGAATGGTCTCCTCCTCACTGTAGCCAACCCACGGTGGTACAGCTGTGTCTGGAAGGGAACAAGAACAAACCACTTTAATTCCACCATGGATGGATGGATAACTATGATCATGTTTACTGGTATATCATCTCAAGATAGCTAAACAGACTGGCAACCAGACTAACGTTCTACTCTGTCATGTATCACCAGTATCCCTGCACATTGATATGGTGCTGGTACTGGCCTGTAGAGTACATTCTCCTGTGGGTTTTATTTATTGTGTTACCTGACTTAGCATCTGTTCTGGTCTCTTTTTAAAGAACCTATTCTGGATTTGTCACTTTTCTATTTACCTTGATATTGAATAGGCATTGTTGAGAAAGAGCTATTTACCTTGATATTGAATAGGCATTGTTGAGAAAGAGCTATTTACCTTGATATTGAATAGGCATTGTTGAGAAAGAGCTATTTACCTTGATATTGAATAGGCATTGTTGAGAAAGAGCTATTTACCTTGATATTGAATAGGCATTGTTGAGAAAGAGCTATTTACCTTGATATTGAATAGGCATTGTTGAGAAAGAGCTATTTACCTTGATATTGAATAGGCATTGTTGAGAAAGAGCTATTTACCTTGATATTGAATAGGCATTGTTGAGAAAGAGCTTGTTGAGAAAGAGCTATTTACCTTGATATTGAATAGGCATTGTTGAGAAAGAGCTTGTAAGTAAGTATTTCACTTGACTGTTTACACCTGTTGTGTCCTGTGCTTATAGTTTAACAAAACGAATCATGAAAACTATTTAGTAAACTGAAATAAAGGAATTAGCCAACCCGTTAGAAAAACTAAAGCTATAGTGAAATGATACTTTAAATGGCTGTAGCCATACTGAGTGGCAAGGCTAAAGCAAATGACTGTAGACGAAAGTCGAGGAGTGAAGTCGGGGTAGGTGCATCTGCGACAGCCAAAAGTCAGACACTAATGTGGTTTTCCAACAACAAGGCATGTCGGCGCTAGTCGGATAATTTCCCCCCCAGAATGACTAACAAAAGTGATCCGCTCTAACGCGGCCACTGAAATCAGCACGACGCAAGACTGGTCTCACACCGTCACCCAGAGTATCTGCGCTTCACACCGCTACAACACGGTAGCTACGGGACCAAAACAGCAGACTTTTAACCTCGCTTCAACTCTCCTGGTTGTTGCGGAAATTGACCCACTACTACTGTTTACTTTGTGCATCTACGTCAGGGGTGTCAAACTCATTCCATGGAGGGTATAGTGTCTGCAGGCTTTTGGTTTTTCATTTCAATTAAGACCTAGACAACCAGGTGAGGGGAGTTTCTTACTAAATCAGTGACCATAATGAATCAATCAAGTACAAGAGCGAAAACCCGCAGACACTCGGCCCTCCATGTGATGAGTTGGATACATATGATCTACGTCAGGCATTCCCAAACGGGGTACACCAAATAAAAACGTGGTTCACTTTTTTTTTTTTTAAGTGTTTTGTTGAATTGAACATATTTGAACAGTGAATGTATCTTTTCCAACGGAGCTAAACATATTGGTTAAGTTTCTCGCCCGAGTAGCCTCGTTTCACTGCCCAAAATAAAATTAAACCATCTAGTGTTCCGCGAAATAACAACAATGTCAAATAATTAACATCCTATCACATTAACCGTTACTCTCTCGCAGGAATTCCACTAACCTCCGTATGTAGCTGCTGCTCATTCCGTTTGCTCGAAAATGGATAAATGGTTAAAAAAGGTAATGCCCGCGTCCATAGAGACACTACCATCAGTACTACACAAGTTGTTCTGCTTCCACGAGCACGTCCAATGCTAGCATCAGTAATTCTACATGTTGTTAGACCAGCTGGCATGGACACTGATAGTTGTGAATCTGATGCAGCTGAAGAGCTACTGCCCTTATCCAGGAAAGCACCGAACAGACAGGGACGTTGGACCATCGAAGAGACGCAAATATGATAATAACTACATTGATTTGGGGTTTACTTATATTGGGAGTAGTGCCTTTCCTCAGCCAAAGTGTGTTATATGTGCAAAAGTACTATCTCACAACTCGATGAAACCTTCACTCTTGCGCAGACATTTAGAAACAAAACATGCCAATTTGAAAAGTAAGCCACGGGAGTTTTTTTGAGCGGGAATTAAGACGACTTTCGAGTAGTAAGACATGTATAAAAGCCACAGATACCATTAATAAGAAGGGGCTAGAAGCGTCTTATATGGTGAGCTACCGAGTGGCTAGGACAGGCAAGCCCCTTACTATTGTGGAGGACTTAATTCTTCCTGCTGCCGTGGATATGGCTGGGACGATGCTGGGGGAAAAGGCCCAAAAAACTATACAGACAATGTCTTCATCAAACAACACTGTTTCACGCATCAGTGCCATGGCAGGAGATGTTTTGAAACAATTACTGCTTTGCATACAAGCCAGTGAATTCTATGTGTTACAGCTGGATGAGTCAACAGACGTGACGGGCCTGGCACAGCTCCTGGTATATGTCGTTACGTTTATGGGGGGTCAATTAAGGAAGACATCCTCTTCTGCAAACCACTGGAAACCAGGACAACAGGAGAGGATATTTGTAAAGTACTGGACAGCTTTGTGACATCAAATGGACTTTGGTGGTCAAGATGTGTTGTCATCTGTACTGATGGCGCAAAAGCCATGTAAAGGGAGACATAGTTGAGTGGTAATGCACGTCCACCGAGAGGCTCTTGCTGCCAAGGGAATGCCTGACAGCGTGAAAGATGTTTTGGACACTACAGTGAAAATGGTTAACTTTGTTAAAGCAGGCCCCTGAACTCTTGTATTTTCTGCAATATGCAATGATATGGGCAGCGACCATGTAACACTTTTACAACATACAGAAGTGCGCTAGTTATCAAGGTGCAAAGTATTGACACATTTTAATAGAGAGACGAGTTTAAAGTTTTCTTTACTGACCATAATTTTCACTTGTCTGACCGCTTGCATGATGACGAGTTTCTCACACGACTGGCCTATCTGGGTGATGTTTTTTCTCACCTGAATCTAGGATTACAGGGACTCTCTGCAACTATATTCAATGTGCGGGACAAAATTGAGGCTATGATTAAGAAGTTGGAGCTCTTCTCTGTCTGCATTAACAAGGACAAAACACAGGTCTTTCCATCATTGTATGATTTTTTTTGTGTGCAAATGAACTCAAGCTTACGGGACAATGTAAAATGTGATATAGCGAAGCACCTGAGTTGGGTGTGCAATTACACAGGTACTTTCCTGAAACGGACGACACAAACAACTGGATTCGTTATCCCTTTCATGCCCTGCCTCCAGTCCACTTACCGATATCTGAACAAGAGCCTCATCGAAATTGGAACAAGCGGTTCTGTGAAAATGTAATTTAATCAGAAGCCACTGCCAGATTTCTGGATTGGGCTGCGCTCAGAGTATCCTGCCTTGGCAAATTGTGCTGTTATGCCCTTTGCAACCACGTACCTATGTGAGAGTGGATTCTCGGCCTTCACTAGCATGAAAACTAAATACTGGCACAGACTGTGTTGAAAATGGTTAAAAACTAAGGCTCTCTCCAATACAACCCAACATTGCAGAGTTATGTGCATCCTTTCAAGCACATCCTTCTCATTAACCTGTGGTGAGTTATTCACAATTTCGATGAACAAATAAGGTTTTATATGTGAGATGGTTAGATAAAGAGCAACATTATTATTATTATTATATTATTATTTGTGCCCTGGTCCTATAAGAGCTCTTTGTCACTTCCCACGAGTCAGATTGTGACAAAAACTCACTCACACCCATTCTTATGTTTAATAAATGTATAGTGTGTGTGTGGCAGGCTTACAATGATGGCAAAAAACAACATTTGAGAGTGCGCTGACCCTGGTGCTAGAGGGGGTACGCAGCTGGAGGTTGAATGTTTGAAGGGGTACGGGACTATACAAAGTTTGGGAACCACTGATCTACGTCATCTCGCTGAGTCCTCCTTTAAACCTATTACTGCCCTCCCAGTGGCAGGAAGTGACATCCTCAAAATCAAAACAACTATACAACACATAAAAAGGCTACAAGCCTCCCATGCATAGGCTACTGTCTGTCCCTAACACTAAAACTAAATAATATGAAAACATAAAACATTAACCTAATAAAAATGAAACAAGTGGATCTGAAAACTTAAACTAAACCGAATGTCAAATAAAAATCTGAAAATGAATAGAAATAGAAACTAATATAAAAACACTAAACAATAATAACCTTGCTGTGCACGTGACAAATGTTGATCTGAGGACACAGAGTACAAGGAGTGGAAGGTAAGCTAATCTCTAGTGGGTATGATGTTATGTCTCCACACTGACCTGATTTCTTAGCTTTCTTTTCTTGGACAAATTTGTCCTGTTCTTTTTTGAAGTCCCCCAAAATAGTCTGGAAAACAGAAACACAGGCATGTGATGTTACAAGACAGAAACCTCAAAGCTTCAAGAAATCAGCGGTTTTGAGCGAACACCAGAGAGGGTGTTGTATAGCAACCTACACTAAAACATCCTCCTTGTCAAACAGAATTCAGGAAAGTGGAGCATGCCATGCACCTTGTCAAAAATTCCATCTATGTTCCCTTCTTCCACGCTCTTCTTGATGGTGTGTGCAGTCTCTGCCACAGAGTTGGAGATCTTCTTGGTGGCATTGCTGGCAAAGTTGAATATTAAGCCTGTATATGTAACAGGGATATAAAATCTGGATTACTTTCTCAGCTTCAGATGGCATTGTTTGCCTGCCAAAACTTGAATGACAATGTATTGTTGTCTCTTAGGCCTACATAATCATTATTAGTCTGTTAACCACTTTCAAATGAATATAAATGAAAACCATCTATAATGTTCCTTACCACCGAATCCTTTAGCTTGCTGAGAGATGAGTTGGACGGTGTCTCCGTCCTCCTGCCCCAGTTCTTCTGTTGCTGGAGGTTCGTGTTGTTTGTTTACTTCATTTTGGTCTTGAACAATTTTCTCCTCCACAGCAACGTCAGCCACTTCGCTCTCCTCTGTCGTCGAGGTGTTCTCTATACCCAGCCACGTTCCCCATCCTTTGAACATTTTCTCCGATGTCTTTCGGGTGTAGCTATGATAGAAAATCGACTGTAAACAAAGTGCTTAGAATTGTACCTTCATGGTTCTGTGTTTACGTCACCAGGAAGCAGTGCTATTCTTGTTCTTTTTTTCACAATAAATACAAAACGAGCGCATTACTGCCGCCTGCTGTTACATCTGGGAAATGTTAGGGATATTGTTACAAAACGAGAGATGCTATCAGATCAAATGTGGGATTCGAACAACAGTGTGTTATTTAAGAAGAAACAAAATGGACCGCTTTGCCAGAGAACTATCCAAGCTGTCCCACTGTTTTTTGTTGTTGTATTTTATTCACTACTTCTCATTCCACACCAACAGGTAACAGTGATGTCCCTTTTTATTGGTTAGTTAGACATTGATACTAAACAAATGAGGAAGTATTGGTGCTTTCAACAAAACTGGGAACTCAGAAAAAACGATGTCAAATCATGAAGTCAGTGATCTTCAGGTCGGGGCTTGATTTGTTCTGGAGTTCGCGGTTGTCTTGAACCAGAGATATTAAAGAAAGGAGGAGATAGGAATTCCATTGGTCAATGAATAGAATGTCAACCAATCGCGGTCAAGTTGTCCTACTGCGTCACACGGTTGCTGGGCTAATCGTCAGGGTATTAGTCGAGAAACGTACCTATTTTCCTCAAAAGTACGTAATATCATGATTCCAAAGCTATATGATTTTACAGAGAACAAGTTAATTATCTCACATCTTGGAAAATAGTTGCATGTTGTACTTCTTTTTGACGAAATTCCTGCTACTGTTGGGGTTTTGAGCTAGCGCCCAATTAACTCCCATTCACTCTTTGAAGGAGAACTCTCCTTGTCCCAGAATCACCCAGAATGCACCACGCGGCACATTGACGACGCATGGGCAACGAACACATTGGGCGTTCATACGGTTTTTCCATATCCTCACTAGCGGCTCAATAAAATCGTCTTTATAATTAAACCAAGATAGACCACAGCCTGTCGTTTCAAACGGGAACAAATGACTCTAGTGGGCAGAACAGGCAAGCTGGTAGGCAGAGCCAAGCACGAGATAGACGTTCTATTATTACCATTAAGGAACGCCTACTATGTCAAGTGCACTTCTGCAATAACTCAATTCGCCTTCGCACTCCTTCTAAACAACGCGATTTTTAAAACTTTGACAAAGGGTAAAGTCTACAAAACTTTGTCCACTCTGTTCGTAACAGATTCTAGTTTTGGGAACAGAAAACTGTATTGAGATCAAATGTTTAGTCGATGAGAAAATGTGCAGAATCTCGGCCAAAATCCCTGGAGTTCCATCTTCTCCCACTGCTGGCCACTGGGCTTCCTCTCACTACCAATTTAGTAGTGAGAGGAAACGCCAAGCGGATGCTTCACATTTATACATCCGGAGGAATATCTGTCTCATTGTTCTGTGGCTCAATGGTTCCCAGTTCCCAGTTGTTTCGAACGCGGCATGTCTCAAGTGTGTGTTTAAGATCCAACCGGCGATGTCGCGCATCTAAATTTACATTTGTGTAAACGGTGTAACAACAGTGTGAGGTAAGATCCTAAGTGAATACACACATTAATAAATAGATTATTTGACAAGCAGTGTACTGTTTAGAACGATGTAAAAGGAGCTAGCTACTGTACTTGGTGTGTAATAGATTGACTGTTAGCTAGCCAGTTCCTAGCTAGTCAGCAGTCAGTCCAAAGAACACTCTGTCATTCAGTAGCTAGCTAGATAGATACTGCTTGGTCACTAGCCTTTTTCACTTCCTGTTCAGTGTCTGTCTGCCTGCCCCCTCCCCAGTGGTGGGAAAAGTACCCAATTGTCATACTTTAGTAAAAGTAAAGATACCTTAATAGAAAATGACTCAATTAAAAGTGAAAGTCACCCAGTAAAATACCACTTGAGTAAAGGTCTGAAACTATTTGGTTTAAAATATACTTAAGTATCAAAAGTAAATGGAATTTCTAAAATATCCTTAACTATTAAAAGTACAAATCATTTCAAATTCCTTATAACCGAAAGGTTGCAAGATCGAATCCCCGAGCTGACAAGGTACAAATCTGTCGTTCTGCCCCTGAACAAGGCACTGTTCCTAGGCCGTCATTGAAAATAAGAATTTGTTCTTAACTGACTTGCCTAGTAAAATAAAGGTAAAAAAAAAATACTAAGCAAAGCAGACAACACCGTTAAAAATATATATATATTATTTAGTGAGTCCACCAGATCAGAGGCAGTAGGAATGACCAGGGATGTTCTCTTGATAAGTGTGTGAATTGGACCATTTCCTGTCAAAATGTAATGAGTACTTTTGGGTGTCAGGCAAAATGTATGGAGTAAAAAGTACATTATTTTCTTTAGGAATGTGGTGAAGTAAATGTAAATGTTACCAAAAATATAAATAGTAAAGTACAGATACCCCAAAAAATGACTTAAGTAGTACTTTAAAGTATTTTACTAAAGTACTTTACACCACTGCCTCTCCCTGTCTCTCCTAGCTCTGTCTCTCTCCCCCTCTCACCCCTCTCTCTCTCTCTCTCTCTCTCTCTCTCTCTCTCTCTCTCTCTCTCTCTTTCTCTCTGTGTCTGGCTGCCTGTCCGTGTCTCTCCTAGCTCTGTCTCTCTCACCCCTCTCTCTCTCTCTCTCCCCCTCTCACCCCTCTCTCTCTCTCTCTCTCTCTCTCTCTCTCTCTCTGTCTGGCTGCCTGTCCATGTCTCTTCTAACAAACCTATTCCACCACTGTTTTGCAGCAGAGGAGAATCATCATGAAGACTCTGCTGGTGTTTGACTTCGACCACACCTTGGTGGATGACAACAGCGACACCTGGGTCATTCAGTGTATCCCGGACCAATGCCTGCCAGACCTGGTCAAGAACTCCTACCAGAAGGGACGCTGGACAGAGTACATGGGCAGAGTCATGTCCTATATAGGAGATCAGGACATCACCCCCGATACAATCCGAAGTGTGATGGAGACAATACCGTTTACAGATGGAATGATTGAACTGTTGACGTTCATTGTGAGTAACAAGAACGACATTGACTGCATCATTATCTCAGATTCAAACACAGTGTTCATCGACTGGATACTGCAAGTGGCTGGGGTTCAAGCCGCGGTCGACCAAGTCTTCACCAACCCGGCTACGTTTGACAAGCGTGGATACATGGAGATAGAATGCTACCATTCTCACCAGTGTAGCCAGTGCCCTGTCAATCTGTGTAAGAGGAAGGTGCTGGTTGATTTCCTAGCAGGGCAGTTGAAGGGAGGGGTAGACTATCAGAGAACCTTCTATGTAGGGGACGGAGGGAACGACCTTTGCCCTTCCAACAGTCTAAGGGAAGGAGATGTGGTGTTCCCTAGAAAGGGTTACACCTTGGAGAGGCTGCTCTCTAGGCAGAGTGCACAACAAGGAGAGGGTTCATCGAACCCAAGAGTCATAGGATGGACAAGCGGAAGAGAGATCCTGATGGAACTGAAAGCATGTGTTCCCCTGTAGGGATAGGGTACAGCTCTGTCTCATACTAAAATAAGTGTACTTGCAACGATAAAAACTGTACCAAATGCTTGGGAGGGAAGGATTGTGTCTTTGTCCTGGTTTGAAAAGTTTTTGAAGATCATATTTTAAATCTGTGGGACTGTATCACATCACTCTCTCAGGTTCAGATGCAAATGAATGTACATCTTTGTGCTTGTTTTTGTCTTTAGCAAATGTAGAGGAGATACAGAACCTACTAGACAGAAAAGGAAAAAACCAATCACACCTGTAAATTACATGTTAGAACTGTTTAGAATGAAATATATATTCTAGGATGTACAGTCAATAAAATACATTGGCATCACTTTTTACTAGGGCACTATCTATGTGAAAAATGTATCACCAGTCCAGTGTATTAACAGTCCAGTGTATTACCAGTGAAATTATTTGTTGTCTCTACTAGGCTCTATTCTGAGTGTTATTATATAAATTGACGGTTTTTGCTTCAGCAGTGCGGTTTCGTGGACCGTGACCCCGTCTCCCTGCCTCCCAAGATACCCCTCTGTCTGTCCCTTGTTTTGTCAATACGCTGATAGTAGGACGAGGCGCGGTGAATGTGATTGGTCGAACGCTGCTATTTGCGGCTGGTAAGATTTTCTGCGGCGGAGACGCTCTGTCACATCAGCTGAGCGCCGGCTGCGTCAACCTAAATAGATAACGAAACCAAATAGCGGAATGTCCGTTTTTTTCTAAAGGACTGTCCGGGGTTTATTAGATTGGTTGGTTAACAAGGGAATTGCGTATGAATAAGGATCTACAACAGATGGCGTGTGATGCCTTTTGACTCGCTCCAAACACAGAGAATGCTTTAACAACAGGATAGTAAACCATGTCGAGCAGGTAAATGTGTGGCTATTGTTCAGTGAGCTGTGTTAAGGATCTTCACTCGGGACTATTTAGATTGAATAGTGTTCTGTCAAATGTATGTAGGCCTATGTGAATGCATTACATTGTGTTTAAATAAGACTAATAGATGACATGATCAGATACTCCCTGGATCCATTGTAAATCCATGTATGTTTACTATCTGTGCTCAGTTAATGTTTTTTGCAAGGTGTTGCTGCTTACAGTATTGCAAAATGTTCATTATGCAATGTTTTATGTTTTAGCAATAAACCCAAGTTGATTCTATCAAGCTTCATTCATTGAAATGTCATGTTGAAACTAATTCCCATTGCGGTTTCCATTCTACAGACCATAGCCTGTCTTAACGTCAGTATAACCAGATGTGTAAAGGGACAGGGAAGTCCAACGTCATATGTCCTGTATTACTAATGTATAATGCATGGATGGGCCAAGTCAATGCCATACATTTTTAAAGGGTACATTAAGATATTTCATGTCTCGTGTTTCAGGAACACAATGTCATCTAAGGGACAGGAGACGCCGGAGTCCTTCTACACCTATGATTTCTGTGACCTAACCCATCCCACGGAGGTTCTAGAAGCCCTCAGAGAATACTACACAGAAGGCTTGTTCACTGACATAGCTCTACAGTGCTCTACAGGGGAGGTCTTCCACTGCCATAAAGTGGCTCTATGCTCCCGTAGTTCCTACTTCAGAGCCATGTTCACAGCAGATATGAGAGAGAGGTCCCACAGTGTCATCAGACTACCTGGGGTAGATGTGGAGGTGCTGACGACTCTGGTGGACTATGTATACACCTCCAAGGTAGGCTACACCTCTGAGACCATTTATGAGTGACTGTGTCCATTATATGAATGTAGTAGTCTAATATTAAAACATTTAATGTATTTTTTTAAATTTTCTATTTAACCTTTATTTAGCTAGGCAAGTCAGTTAAGAACAAATTCTTATTTATAATGACGGCCTACCAAAAGGCAAAATCGTCTATGATTGCTTATGGTGTCTCAAAACTCATTTAGTTATCTTCAGTGTTGTTTTTACTTTGTATCATGTTTTATAGCATGTTTTGTAGCATGCTTTAATATTCAGATGTTCACATATAACTTCTTACTGCAGTGGGCTAAATCAGGGGCATACAGAGTGTTTCTTGGTAGTCTTAAACAAATCTACTTTGTAACAAAAGTATCCACCTCACACACATGGTTATGGGTTTAACATAAGAAGACACCTGTATCATGTCAGATATAGAGTTGAAATGTATTACATTTTGATTTTGCATCCCAATATTATACTTTATATACATTACAGAAGACTGAAATTTAACAAAACTGTTTGACATAGAAACACGAGATTTTCATCTGTTAAAAAAAAGGAATAATCTTTATCAATGATGAAATGATGAAACATATGAATAACATTCCACCCACGAGGCCAAAGAGGACACGTTTGGTCATTGACTGCAGCAAAGGGCTACATAATACCCTAGATGATCAAAAGTATGTGGACACCCGCTCGTCCAACATCTCATTCCTAAATCATGGGCATTAATATGGAGTTGGTCCCCCCTTTGCATTAGTGAGGTTGGGCACGGATGTTGGGCGGTTAGGCCCGGTTTGCAGTCGGCGTTCCAATTCATCCCAAAGGTGTTCGATGGGGTTGAGGTCAGGGCTCTGTGCAGGCCAGTCAAGTTTTTCCACATTTACCTCGACAAACCATTTCTGTATGGACCTTGCTTTGTGCCCATGGACCTTGCTTTGTGCCCATTTTGGGCATTGTCATAATGAAACAGAAAAGGGCCTTCCCCAAAACTGTTGCCAAAAAACTTGGTAGCACATAATCATCTAGAATGTCATTGTATGCTGTAGCGTTAAGATTTCCCGTCACTGGAACTAAGGTGCCTAGCCCGAACCATGAAAAACAGCCCCAGACCATTATTCCTGCTCCACCAAACAGCTGGCACTGTGCATTGGGGCAGTTGGCGTTCTCTTGGCATCCGCCGAACCCAGATTCGTCCATTGGACTGCCAGGTGGTGAAGTGTGATTCATCACTCCAGAAAACGTGTTTCCAATGATCCAGAGTCCAATGGTGGCGAGCTTTACGCCACTCCAGCCGACGCTTGGCATTGCGCATGGGGATCTTAGGCTTGTGTACGGCTGCTCGACCATGGAAACCCATTTCATGAAGCTCCTGACGAACAGTTCTTGTGCTGACGTTGCTTTCAGAGGCAGTTTCAGAGGCAGAGTGTTGCAACCGAGGACAGACGATCTTTACGATGTTCAGGACTCGCCGGTCCCATTCTGTGAGCTTGTATGGCCTACCACTTCCCGGCTGAGCCGTTGTTGCTCCTAGACGTTTACACTTCACAATAACAGCACTTACAGTTGACCGGGGAAGAAATTTGACAAACTGACTTGTTGGAAAGGTGGCATCCTATGACGGTGCCATGTTGAAAGTCACTGAGCGCTTCAGTAAGGCCATTCTACTGCCAATGATTGTCTATGGAGATTGCATGGCGGTGTGCTCGATTTTCTACACCCGTCAGCAACGGTTGTGGCTGAAATAGCCGAATCCACTAATTTGAAGGGGTGTCCACATACTTTCTATGTACAGTTGAAGTCAGAAATTTACATACACCTTAGCCAAATACATTTAAACTCAGTTGTTCACAATTCCTTACATTTAATCCTTGTAAAAATGCCCTGTCTTAGGTCAGTTAGGATCACCACTTTCTTTTAAGAATGTGAAATGTCAGAATAATAGTAGAGAGAATGATTTATTTCAGCTTTTATTTCTTTCATCACATTCCCAGTGGGTCAGAAGTTTACATACACTCAGTTAGTATTTGGTAGCATTGCCTTTAAATTGTTTAACTTGGGTCAAACGTTTCGGGTAGCCTTCCACAAACTTCCCACAATAAGTTGGGTGAATTTTGGCCCATTCCTCCTGACAGAGCTGGTGCAACTGAGTCAGGTTTGTAGGCCTCCTTGCTTGCACACACTTTTTCAGTTCTGCCCACAAATTTTCTATAGAATTGAGGTCAGGGCTTTGTGATGGCCACCCAATACCTTGACTTTGTTGTCCTTAAGCCATTTTGCCACAATTTTGGAAGTATGCTTTGTGTCATTGTCCATTTGGAAGACCCATTTGCGACCAAACTTTAACTTCCTGACTGAGGTCTTGAGATGTTGCTTCAATATATTCACATAATTTTCCTCCCTCATGATGCCATCTATTTTGTGAAGTGCACCAGTCCCACCTGCAGCAAAGCACCCCCACAACATGATGCTGCCACCCCCGTGATTCATGGTTGGGATGGTGTTCTTCGGCTTGCAAGCTTCCCCCTTTTTCCTCCAAACATAACGAAGGTCATTATGGCCAAACAGTTCTATTTTTGTTTGATCAGACCAGAGGACATTTCTCCAAAAAGTACGATCTTTGTCCCCATGTGCAGTTAGTAGTCTGGCTTTTTTTATGGAGGTTTTGGAGCAGTGGCTTCTTCCTTGCTGAGCAGCTTTTCAGGTTGTCGATATAGGACTCGTTTTACTGTAGATATAGATACTTTTGCACCTGTTTCCCTCAGCATCTTCACAAGGTCCTTTGCTGTTGTTCTGGGATTGATTTGCACTTTTCGCACCAAAGTGCGTTCATCTAGGAGACAGAACGCGTCTCCTTCCTGAGCAGTATGACGGCTGTGTGGTCCCATGGTGTTTATACTTGCATACTATTGTTTGTACAGATGAACGTGGTACCTTCAGGCGTTTGGAAATTGCTCCCAAAGATGAACCAGACATGTGGAGGTCTCCAATGTTTTTCTGAGGTCTTGGCTGATTTCTTTTGATTTTCCCATGATGTCAAGCAATGAGGCACTGAGTTTGAAGGTAGGCCTTGAAATACATCCACAGGTACAACTCCAATTGACTCAAATTATGTCAATTAGCCTATCAGAAGCTTCTAAAGCCATGCCATAATTTTATGCCATTTTCCAAGCTGTTCAAAGGCACAGTCAACATAGTGTTTGTACACTTCTGACCCACTGGAATTGTGATACAGTGAATTATAAGTGAAAAAGTCTGTTTGTAAACAATTGTTGGAAAATGACTTGTGTCATGCACAAAGTAGATGTCGTAACCGACTTGCCAAAACTATAGTTTGTTAACAAGAAATTTGTGGAGTGGTTGAAAAACGAGTTTTAACGACTCCTACCTCAGTGTATGTAAACTTCTGACTTCAACTGTATAGTGTATGTTATTTCCTGTGTCCCAAATGGCAACCAATTCCCATACAGTGCAATATGGGCCCTACTGGCGCTGGTCAAATGTAGTGCAGAATAGGGTGCTTTTTGGGACGCAACTCTAAACTCTCTCCCTCCCAGGTCTCCATTACCCAGTGGAATGTAGAGTCTCTGCTGGAGGCTGCAGACCTGCTGCAGTTCGGAGCCGTGAAAACGGCCTGTGAGAACTTCCTGATTCGTTTCCTCGACGTCGACAACTGTCTGGGCATGCTCAGTTTCGCCCAGCTCCATGTGTGTCTGTCCCTGGAGAAGGAGGCACGCAGGGTGCTGCTCTGCCGCTTCCACGAGGTATAGGTTCAGGTTCAGGTTTTGGATTATTCCTACATCGTGGTACATATACAGAAACACACAACAAATATGATGTAATTCAATATATATATAAAAACTCAGCAGATATGTATTCTACTAAATCAATAGATGGGTTTATTAAATGTCTTTAGTGATTTGAGAGTGTCGTTTTCTCAGGTTGTGAGAGAGGAGGAGTTCCAAGAGCTGGGGGTGGAGAAGGTGAGGAGCCTCCTGCAGGAGGAGAACCTGGCGGAGGTGTTGAAAGAGGCGGTGCTGGTGGAGGGGGTGGTGAGGTGGCTGGCCCACGATACTCTTGCCCGCAGGGGACACTTCCAGGAGCTTCTTCACTCCGCCCACTTAGACCTGAAGGAAGAGTACCTCAGGACTGCCTTGGAGCTTCATAGAGAGTGTCTGGAGACTGCCGCTGAAGACATCCACTCTCTATTTGTCCAAGCTCTGAAAACTGCTTTTAATATCAGTAAAAGCCCTTCGGGACACTGCAAAAGGAGCAGGAGACTGACCTCCAGGATGTTTGTGATAGGAGGGTACCACTGGCACCCTCTGTCTGAGGTCCAGACCTGGGACCCGGTCACGGACCAGTGGCAGCAGGGGGAGGATATGCCAGACCACACCAGGGAGAGTTATGGAGTTACCCTCCTGGGCTCCAACATCTACATTAGCGGCGGCTACAGGACAGACACTACAGAGGCTCTAGATACAGTGTGGGTTTACAGCAGTGATACTGATAAGTGGACACAGGGGCAGCCCATGCTGACAGCGAGGTACTACCACTGTTCTGTGGCTCTGCATGGGTGTGTCTACGTCATAGGAGGGTACAGAGGAGGGGCGCCCATGGGGGAAACGGAATTCTATGACCCCCTGAATAGGAAGTGGATTCCCGTAGTTAATATGGTACAAGGTAGGTTGGTCTATGAAGGTTTGGAATAGGACACAGTTGTGTAACTTGACAGATTATTTTTTGTTGTAAGTTTTGTCATATAGTAAATGTATTTGTTTCATGGGAGTTTCATGGTAGTTTTAAGGTTGGAAGCCTTTTAGTGACAATTCCTTCCTTCCTTCCTTCCTTCCTTCCTTCCTTCCTTCCTTCCTTCTCTTGTCACAGGTGTGGGGAACGCTACGGCCTGTGTTCTGAGAGACACAATATATGTGGCAGGCGGTCACTATGGTTACAAGGGAAGCTGCACCTATGATAAGATTCAGACCTACAGGGCAGACGTCAATGAATGGAGCATAACAACGACCTGTCCTCATCCAGGTACCACAACACACCTCAGTTATATCAGCCCTGGTTCTATAGAGCTACAGAGAGATACACTCTGTTATATCAGCCCTGGTTCTATAGAGCTACAGAGAGATCAACTCTGTTATATCAGCCCTGGTTCTATAGAGCTACAGAGAGATAAACTCTGTTATATCAGCCCTGGTTCTATAGAGCTACAGAGAGATCAACTCTGTTATATCAGCCCTGGTTCTATAGAGCTACAGAGAGATCAACTCTGTTATATCAGCCCTGGTTCTATAGAGCTACAGAGAGATCAACTCTGTTATATCAGCCCTGGTTCTATAGAGCTACAGAGAGATACACTCTGTTATATCAGCCCTGGTTCTATAGAGCTACAGAGAGATACACTCTGTTATATCAGCCCTGGTTCTATAGAGCTACAGAGAGATCAACTCTGTTATATCAGCCCTGGTTCTATAGAGCTACAGAGAGATACACTCTGTTATATCAGCCCTGGTTCTATAGAGCTACAGAGAGATACACTCTGTTATATCAGCCCTGGTTCTATAGAGCTACAGAGAGATCAACTCTGTTATATCAGCCCTGGTTCTATAGAGCTACAGAGAGATCAACTCTGTTATATCAGCCCTGGTTCTATAGAGCTACAAAGAGATAAACTCTGTTATATCAGCCCTGGTTCTATAGAGCTACAGAGAGATCAACTCTGTTATATCAGCCCTGGTTCTATAGAGCTACAGAGAGATCAACTCTGTTATATCAGCCCTGGTTCTATAGAGCTACAGAGAGATAAACTCTGTTATATCAGCCCTGGTTCTATAGAGCTACAGAGAGATAAACTCTGTTATATCAGCCCTGGTTCTATAGAGCTACAGAGAGATCAACTCTGTTATATCAGCCCTGGTTCTATAGAGCTACAGAGAGATCAACTCTGTTATATCAGCCCTGGTTCTATAGAGCTACAGAGAGATCAACTCTGTTATATCAGCCCTGGTTCTATAGAGCTACAGAGAGATCAACTCTGTTATATCAGCCCTGGTTCTATAGAGCTACAGAGAGATACACTCTGTTATATCAGCCCTGGTTCTATAGAGCTACAGAGAGATACACTCTGTTATATCAGCCCTGGTTCTATAGAGCTACAGAGAGATCAACTCTGTTATATCAGCCCTGGTTCTATAGAGCTACAGAGAGATACACTCTGTTATCTGCCCTGGTTCTATAGAGCTACAGAGAGATCAACTCTGTTATATCAGCCCTGGTTCTATAGAGCTACAGAGAGATCAACTCTGTTATATCAGCCCTGGTTCTATAGAGCTACAGAGAGATAAACTCTGTTATATCAGCCCTGGTTCTATAGAGCTACAGTGAGATACACTCTGTTATATCAGCCCTGGTTCTATAGAGCTACAGAGAGATCAACTCTGTTATATCAGCCCTGGTTCTATAGAGCTACAGAGAGATAAACTCTGTTATATCAGCCCTGGTTCTATAGAGCTACAGAGAGATAAACTCTGTTATATCAGCCCTGGTTCTATAGAGCTACAGAGAGATCAACTCTGTTATATCAGCCCTGGTTCTATAGAGCTACAGAGAGATAAACTCTGTTATATCAGCCCTGGTTCTATAGAGCTACAGAGAGATAAACTCTGTTATATCAGCCCTGGTTCTATAGAGCTACAGAGAGATCAACTCTGTTATATCAGCCCTGGTTCTATAGAGCTACAGAGAGATAAACTCTGTTATATCAGCCCTGGTTCTATAGAGCTACAGAGAGATCAACTCTGTTATATCAGCCCTGGTTCTATAGAGCTACAGAGAGATCAACTCTGTTATATCAGCCCTGGTTCTATAGAGCTACAGAGAGATAAACTCTGTTATATCAGCCCTGGTTCTATAGAGCTACAGAGAGATAAACTCTGTTATATCAGCCCTGGTTCTATAGAGCTACAGAGAGATACACTCTGTTATATCAGCTCTGGTTCTATAGAGCTACAGGGAGATACACTCTGTTATATCAGCCCTGGTTCTATAGAGCTACAGAGAGATACACTCTGTTATATCAGCCCTGGTTCTATAGAGCTACAGAGAGATACACTCTGTTATATCAGCCCTGGTTCTATAGAGCTACAGAGAGAAAAACTCTGTTATATCAGCCCTGGTTCTATAGAGCTACAGAGAGATAAACTCTGTTATATCAGCCCTGGTTCTATAGAGCTACAGAGAGATAAACTCTGTTATATCAGCCCTGGTTCTATAGAGCTACAGAGAGATCAACTCTGTTATATCAGCCCTGGTTCTATAGAGCTACAGAGAGATAAACTCTGTTATATCAGCCCTGGTTCTATAGAGCTACAGAGAGATCAACTCTGTTATATCAGCCCTGGTTCTATAGAGCTACAGAGAGATCAACTCTGTTATATCAGCCCTGGTTCTATAGAGCTACAGAGAGATAAACTCTGTTATATCAGCCCTGGTTCTATAGAGCTACAGAGAGATAAACTCTGTTATATCAGCCCTGGTTCTATAGAGCTACAGAGAGATAAACTCTGTTATATCAGCCCTGGTTCTATAGAGCTACAGAGAGATACACTCTGTTATATCAGCTCTGGTTCTATAGAGCTACAGGGAGATACACTCTGTTATATCAGCCCTGGTTCTATAGAGCTACAGAGAGATACACTCTGTTATATCAGCCCTGGTTCTATAGAGCTACAGAGAGATACACTCTGTTATATCAGCCCTGGTTCTATAGAGCTACAGAGAGAAAATGGGACAGTGCATTAAAATCCAAAGGTTCTGGTGCGGCTCAACCACATGAGGAGCTCTGTTAATAACTAACTTACCCAGGCTTGAAGGAATTATGAAAAACAAATAGTTATGTTGTAGTGCAGCATTCAAACTAGACAAAAATATGAATGCAGAGAAGTCTACTCTCTTGAAGCAAAAGTGAAATCATAGGATGCAAACACCATGTAAAGTGATGCACATAAGTAGTAGTCATCC
This sequence comes from Salmo trutta, assembly GCF_901001165.1. Taxonomy (NCBI): domain Eukaryota; kingdom Metazoa; phylum Chordata; class Actinopteri; order Salmoniformes; family Salmonidae; genus Salmo; species Salmo trutta. The sequence continues at coordinate 33,700 of NW_021823040.1, forward strand.
TTCCTGTATTTGAGCAAAGATCATTTATTTGACCTCTGTGCATCAGAACAAAATCCATGAAAGAATCTGTCTTGACCGTCCCTTAGAGTACGGCCTGTGCCTGGTGTCACTGCCCCCCAAGCTGTACCTGGTGGGTGGTCAGACCACCATCACAGACTGTTACGAACCGGACAGAGATGAGTGGAGCCAGCTGGCCAGGACCAAGGAGAGGAGGATGGAGTGTGGCGCCGTGGCCATGAACGGGTCCCTGTACGTCACCGGGGGCTACTCCTACTCCAAGGGTACCTACCTGCAGAGTGTGGAGAGGTACGACCCCGAACAGGACACCTGGGAGATCGTGGGGAATTTACCTGGAGCGGCACGGTCACATGGATGTGTCTGTGTTTACGGTGTTTAGAGAGAGAGAGAGAGAGAGAGAGAGAGAGAGAGAGAAGAGAGAGAGAGAGAGAGAGAGAGAGAGAGAGAGAGAGAGAGAGAGAGAGAGACGGAGAGAGAGAGAGAGAGAGAGAGAGAGAGAGAGAGAGAGAGAGAGAGAGAGAGACTGGGTGCGTTCCAGGTTGTCAGTAATGCAGTTGTGGATGTGTGTGTGTGTGTGTGTGTGTGGTGTGTGTGTGTGTGTGGTGTGTGTGTGTGTGTGGTGTGTTTATAGTGTTTAGAGGCAGAGTGGGGGGGTCTTTATTGCTGTTGTACTGCACATCTCAGAAAATAGTTTTCGTAAACTATATATTGTATTACTGTTGTTTAACACTTAACCAGGCGTTGTGAGATCCTGTGACTGCCTTTGAGACAACCTGGAACGTGTCCTTTGTTACGGCTCCATTCAGAGGACTTTTTCAGACAACTGATGGCATCTGATCTACCTCATCCTGTTATCCTGCTATAGACACGGGAATATTTATTGTGTCCGATGAAGAGATTTTTGTGCGTGGAATGTTCCCCTATGCTGGAAGTGGGGGCCTGAGTGAAAAGGTTTAGGAACCCCTGAATTAGATAAGTAACGGTGTTGTTTACAATGATTTGTTTGTTTTATACATTGTATTGTAAAACTTCAGATTGTGACGTAACCATTTTGAATGGCAGCAGCTGACACACATTGCAAAGCACCACTAGGGGATTTATACTAAAAGATTTCTTAATATTTATTTACTTTATTTGAACAGGAAAAAAGAGGAGTTGATACCATACAAATGAATGTACAACTTTGCATAGTTTTCTTTCTTTTAAATATAATTTTAAAAGAATCACCGGCAGTAGCCTTTCCTGCAGGAAAACGACCAAATCGACCTCTAGTGGCCTCATGGGTGGAATGTTATTAAGGTTTTTCATAATTGTATAATTAATAAACCTTTTTGTGGGGTGGGAGGTGCAGAAAATCAGTTTTTCTATGTCAAACGACTTTGTTATATTTCAGTCTTCTGTGATGTATATAAATTATAATATTGGGATGAAACCTCAAAATGTAATACATTTCAACTCTATATCTGACATGGTACAGGTGTCTTCTTATGTTAAGCCCATAACCATGTGTGTACTTTTGAAGAACAGAAACTCAACTACATTGAGAAGAACAACATAGGCAGGTCAAGAAACACTCTGTGGAAGGTAAAAGGTTAAAACAAATTTGGAAAAGATAATTAAATTGAATGAGTCATCATTTCCATAGTGTCTGTAAAGTAATTGCTGTTCACACCAACTCCACTGGGTAAAAACTGGTTGAATCAACGTTGTTGCCATGTCATTTCCACAACAAAAATGGAATGTGATGACGTTGAATCAACGTGAAAAACTGGATTTGCAAAAAGTCATCAATGTAAGGGAATTTTGTCTTTTGTTCACCCAAGTTTTAACCTAAATCCGATGACAGGGTGACATTTTTTGTTGAATTCACGTTGAAATCACGTTAGTTGACAACTCAACCAAATGTAAATCAAAACTAGACGTTGAACTGGTGTCTGTGCCCAGTGGGACATTTGTGGTTCTGGTGAGTTCCGACAGAGTAGACCATTACATCCTGACTATACAGGAGAAACGTGTGAAAATACCTCTCATAGTCCCAGTGAGCGTTCCCAGCTGTCCCCCAGTACCACCTCCCAGTGAGCGCTCCCAGCTGTCCCCCAGTACCACCTCCTAGTGAGCGCTCCCAGCTGTCCCCCAGTACCACCTCCCAGTGAGCGCTCCCAGCTGTCCCCCAGTACCACCTCCCAGTGAGCGCTCCCAGCTGTCCCCCAGTACCACCTCCTAGTGAGCGCTCCCAGCTGTCCCCCAGTACCACCTCCTAGTGAGCGCTCCCAGCTGTCCCCCAGTACCACCCTCCCAGTGAGCGCTCCCAGCTGTCCCCCAGTACCACCTCCCAGTGAGCGCTCCCAGCTGTCCCCAGTACCACCTCCCAGTGAGCGCTCCCAGCTGTCCCCCAGTACCACCTCCTAGTGAGCGCTCCCAGCTGTCCCCCCAGTACCACCTCCTAGTGAGTGCTCCCAGCTGTCCCCCAGTACCACCTCCCAGTGAGCGCTCCCAGCTGTCCCCCAGTACCACCTCTTAGTGAGCGCTCCCAGCTGTCCCCCAGTACCACCTCCTAGTGAGCGCTCCCAGCTGTCCCCCAGTACCACCTCCTAGTGAGCGCTCCCAGCTGTCCCCCAGTACCACCTCCCAGTGAGCGCTCCCAGCTGTCCCCCAGTACCACCTCCCAGTGAGCGCTCCCAGCTGTCCCCCAGTACCACCTCCCAGTGAGCGCTCCCAGCTGTCCCCCAGTACCACCTCCCAGTGAGCGCTCCCAGCTGTCCGCCAGTACCACCTCCCAGTGAGCGCTCCCAGCTGTCCCCCAGTACCACCTCCCATGAGCGCTCCCAGCTGTCCCCCAGTACCACCTCCCAGTGAGCGCTCCCAGCTGTCCCCCAGTACCACCTCCCAGTGAGCGCTCCCAGCTGTCCCCCAGTACCACCTCCTAGTGAGCGCTCCCAGCTGTCTGCCAGTACCACCTCCCAGTGAGCGCTCCCAGCTGTCTGCCAGTACCACCTCCCAGTGAGCGCTCCCAGCTGTCCCCCAGTACCACCTCCCAGCGAGCGCTCCCAGCTGTCCCCCAGTACCACCTCCTAGTGAGCGCTCCCAGCTGTCCCCCAGTACCACCTCCTAGTGAGCGCTCCCAGCTGTCTGCCAGTACCACCTCCCAGTGAGCGCTCCAGCTGTTTGCCAGTACCACCTCCCAGTGAGCGCTCCCAGCTGTCCCCCAGTACCACCTCCCAGTGAGCGCTCCCAGCTGTCTGCCAGTACCACCTCCCAGTGAGCGCTCTCAGCTGTCTGCCAGTACCACCTCCCAGTGAGCGCTCCCAGCTGTCCCCCAGTACCACCTCCTAGTGAGCGCTCCCAGCTGTCCCCCAGTACCACCTCCTAGTGAGCGCTCCCAGCTGTCCCCCCAGTACCACCTCCTAGTGAGTGCTCCCAGCTGTCCCACAGTACCACCTCCCAGTGAGCGCTCCCAGCTGTCCCCCAGTACCACCTCCTAGTGAGCGCTCCCAGCTGTCCCCCAGTACCACCTCCCAGTGAGCGCTCCCAGCTGTCCCCCAGTACCACCTCCTAGTGAGCGCTCCCAGCTGTCCCACAGTACCACCTCCCAGTGAGCGCTCCCAGCTGTCCCCCAGTACCACATGCTGTCTGGCTGCTACTGGGGGTTCAACAATAGCTCAGTCCCACTGCCCCAGAGACCACAGCCGAGCAGGGTAGAGCACAGATAAGCAGAGAGAGACCATGTTGGGATAGGATCTACTCTGTTACAAGATTCCTCTGAGACCCAGAGTAGAGCAGAACAGAGTAGAACAGACTAGAGAAGAGTAGAGAAGAGAAGAGCAGAGTAAAACAGAGAAGAGAACAGAGCCGGTTAGAGGACTCTGAAAGTTTAGCCAACTGCTGTTTGGTTGACAACACAGCCCAGGTTAGAAAGATAGAAACAGTCATAGAGAATATAAACCGTCATATTACTTAACAGATGTTTTATTTGAAGGTACACACTCTTCTTGTTGGGATTCTGGTTGTTTTAGCAGGTAAGTTGTAACTTTTTGGCATGCTTTACCTATACCTTTTTACCTATACCAGTTTTTCTGATGTGTGTTTGATTGTAGTTGTTATTGATCAGAAACACTTTTGAAATGAATCACTTGTTATTCAACCCAAACTGGATAAACATATCAACGTTGCAGAGTCAGGTTTGAGTCAGTCTTATGTTAAACCAGAGAGGACATGATTGACAGGTACAAGTGCAAAGTCCCTCCTTCCATTTATAGCTGTGTGTAAATCTCAGCGTGTCTGGTTTTTTGCAACCAGAATGCAGAGCATGTTTTGAAGTGAGTCACGAAGTTACTTAAATGTATTCAGTTGTGTGGATATATATGGTATGGCACTGATCTCTATAGGATCATTTTCAATGGTAGAAGAGAGTGTAGCCAGTTAGTGATAATGAGGTATATGATGTGTGATAATGAGGTATATAGTGTGGGATGATGAGGTATATAATGTGGGGTATATAATGAGGTATATAATGTGTGATAATGAGGTATATGATGTGTGATAATGAGGTATATAATGTGGGATAATGAGGTATATAATGTGGGGTATATAATGAGCTATATAACGTGGGGTATATAATGAGGTATATGATGTGTGATAATGAGGTATATAATGTGGGATGATGAGGTATATAACGTGGGGTATATAATGAGGTATATAATGTGTGATAATATCACCTTCCTAGTCTATAAATCTTGTGATAATTCAGAACAAGTCCTAACTAACAGCATGGTCTCTAAAATAGGAATAGTCATGGTGGATCCTCTTTCCCAGCCTGATAAATGCTTGGTGTCTGTGTCATGAATTCCTGCTAGTCCACGTTGACTCAGCTGCTGTCTGCATCGTTGCTTTAGCCCCATCAGCGCTAAGCCGACACTACAACAAGTAGGCTTAAAGTATGCCCACTTACTTTAGAGAACTTATAAAGTATGGTCATTCACTTAAGATAATGAAATGAAGAGATAATGCTTCTATACCTGGGTTCTCATGAGTTCCCCATGCGCTTTCTCAGATATCAAATATATATTTGAGTGTGTGCGTGTGTCTATATTAGATTTAGCCTTGACTATTCATCGTTGGTGTGTGTGTGTGTGTGTGTGTTGTGTTGTGTTGTGTGTGTGTGTGTGTGTGTGTGTGTGTGTGTGTGTGTGTGTGTGTGTGGTGTGTGTGTGTGTGTTCCCTGTAGGTTCAGCCAGGTGTTCAGAAGATGAGACACGTCTGGTTAAAACCCTGTTCACCGGCTATAACAAGGTGGTCCGGCCTGTCAATCACTTCAGAGATCCGGTGGGTGGTGACCGTAGGCTTGCAGCTCATCCAGCTCATTAGTGTGGTGAGGAATACATGACTGCTTAGGACTGGACATGGTTCCTTCTTCTTCTTTTTCTTCTTCTTCTTCTTATACAAAGTCTCTTCCCTTGTCTTTGTCAGGATGAAGTCAATCAAATTGTGACCAGTAATGTGCGGCTGAAACAGGTATGATTCTCACTGACCTGCGTGTGTCGTTCTTCTCAATGTAGTTTTTTGTTCTTCAATTTAAACCACACTTTTTTTGTGGTTGTGTTGTATTCAGATTTGGGAGGTTCTGTTGTATTCAGATATGGGAGGTTCTGTTGTATTCAGATTTGGGAGGTTCTGTTGTATTCAGATATGGGAGGTTCTGTTGTATTCAGATATGTCAGGTTGTGTTGTATTCAGATATGGGATGTTCTGTTGTATTCAGATATGGGAGGTTCTGTTGTATTCAGATATGGGAGGTTCTGTTGTATTCAGATATGGGAGGTTCTGTTGTATTCAGATATGGGAGGTTGTGTTGTATTCAGATATGGGAGGTTCTGTTGTATTCAGATATGTCAGGTTGTGTTGTATTCAGATATGGGAGGTTCTGTTGTATTCAGATATGGGAGGTTCTGTTGTATTCAGATATGGGAGGTTCTGTTGTATTCAGATATGGGAGGTTGTGTTGTATTCAGATATAGGAGGTTGTGTTGTATTCAGATATGTCAGGTTCTGTTGTATTCAGATATGGGAGGTTCTGTTGTATTCAGATATGGGAGGTTCTGTTGTATTCAGATATGGGAGGTTGTGTTGTATTCAGATATGGGAGGTTGTGTTGTATTCAGATATGGGAGGTTCTGTTGTATTCAGATATGGGAGGTTGTGTTGTATTCAGATATGTCAGGTTGTGTTGTATTCAGATATGTCAGGTTGTGTTGTATTCAGATATGGGAGGTTCTGTTGTATTCAGATATGGGAGGTTCTGTTGTATTCAGATATGGGAGGACGTGAATCTGAAGTGGAACCCTGATGATTATAGTGGAATTAAGAAGATCAGAATCCCTTCCACAGACATCTGGCGTCCTGACCTCGTGCTCTATAACAAGTAAGAACAAGTCCATGCTTTTACCTTGACCGATATACAGTATTCATTGACTTGATAAGGCCTATTAGATAAGATCTTTTCAGAAGCTAGTCTATTCCTGAAGGGCAGTTAGTGATAGAGACCAAAGGGGATTACATTTAAATGTTTTATTTGTTTAACCTTTATTTAACTGGGCAAGTCAGTTAAGAACAAATTCTTATTTACAATGACGGCCTACCCCGGCCAAACCCAAACCCGGACGACCCTGGGCCCATTGTGCGCCGCCCTATGGGACTCCCAATCACGGCCAGTTGTGATACAGCAAGGAATCGAACCAGGATGTCTGTAGCGACGCCTCTAACACTGATATGCAGTAACTTAGACAGCTGCGCCTTTAACCCCAAACAGCAAGCAATGCAGATGTAGATGCACGGTGGCTAGGAAAAACTCCCTAGAAAGGGAGGGACCTAGGAAGAAACCTAGAGAGGCACTAGGCTCTGAGGGGTGGCCAGTTCTCTTCTGGCTGTGCCGGGTGGAGATTATAACAGTACATGGCCAAGATGTTCAAACGTTCCTAGATGACCAGCAGGGTCAAGGTCACAGTGGTTGTAGAGGGTGCAACAGGTCAGCCCCTCAGGAGTAAATGTCAGTTGGCTTTAAATAGCCGAACATTCAGAGTTAGAGACAGCAGGTGCGGTAGAGAGAGAGAGTCATAGGTGAAATATTATTGTTAGTGGTTTTATCATTTGATTATGCTATGTTTAGAAAGCATATGTCATTTCAAGCCTTATTCATACAGTTTTGTTGAATAGGAAATACATCATATAAAATATTTCATATTTTTTATAATATTTGTATCATATTTGTACTGTGTACTTATGTCCTCCAAAGTGACTACACCTCAGCAATTTCTAACTATTTCTACCAGAAAGGTGAGATTTTAGCCTTTGAGTATGCAGCATTACTAGTTATTGTTTATGGGCCTCTCATGAAATAATATATTTTGGGAATTACGTAGATGACATTTTTGATGACATTTAGTTACATTTAACTGGTTGTGTCAGGAACTCTATAAATGCAGGAGGGGTGAAGTCAGGCGCAGGAGACCAAGGTACGTGAAAACACGTTTAATAGACACCAGTCCAAAATGCCGAACACAAGGCAGGGAACAAGGAATCCAACAATAGGCAAAAATACCCAAACCGAGTCAGGACACAGCCCAGGAAACCCGTATACAAAATGAATGAAAGGCAGAGAAAAACCAATCCCCCAACCCCGACGATAGTAGACACAAATAACCCCGCACAACCCTAAACCTAAACAGACAGACTAAATACCCCCACTAACGAACTAACTCAAAACAGGTGCTAACATAAAACAGACATCACCGAATGAAAATGAAAAGGAGATCGGTGGCAGCTAGTAGGCCGGTGACGACGAGCGCCGACCGCCCGCCCGAACGGGGAGAGGCGCCACCTTCTGTAGACGTTGTGACAGGTTGTCTTTAAGATACCTCAACTTTTGTCTATCACCCATGAAACACCAATTTTTGGCATAATTGAGTTATTTTCAGCATTCCCTGATTACCTAATCAGGCTAACACAATTCCCCATAGGAATCTATTGATTCTGATGCTAATGTGTGTAATAGAAAAATTACATACTTACCTAATTTGTTTGATATTAATAGTAAACGATTATATATTTAACAAAGAGTAAGACTGGCCTGCTAAAGCTGAGATTTCATGGTGTCCACTCTAGCTTCCTGCAGCTAGTCTGGGCACTGAGAACATGGGTTATACTAGAGGGTGAGACATCTTTACTGAAGAAGATGTATTCCATGGACATGATGTGGGGTGGTTGTAACTGAGATAGCCTGGAGGAACAGAACAAAGGCCTCAGTATTTCTAATTATCCTGGCATCTGGGAGACAGCAGATGACCAGAGGATGAACCCAAAAGTGGATTATGGTGCCCCCAATCTATATGGGAGGCGTGGAACAAAGTATTCTGGATATAAGCTATATAAACTGTGCATTGTCTGTAAATGGAAGGCTCTCAGTCCAACAGTCAAGACTGTTGGGCTGATGGTTTCATTATTGCAATAATTAATCAATATTAAATAAAGATAATTGTTTGAAGAAATGACCAAGTCTCTCTCAGTACTGAATTTCCACGACATTTGTCAATTTATCCCTGTAGTGCAGATGGAGACTTTGGTTAGCTTAACAGGCTAACGCAAGAGCCCATAGGAATCCATTGACTCCGATGCTAACGGGTCAATCCTCTCCACTTCCTGCAGTGCAGATGGAGACTTTGCAATCGTCCATGAGACCAAGGTGCTGCTGGAGCACACAGGTCTGATCACCTGGAACCCTCCGGCCATCTTTAAGAGCTACTGTGAGATCATTGTGCTTCACTTCCCCTTCGACCTGCAGAACTGCAGTATGAAGCTGGGGACATGGACCTACGACGGCAACCTGGTAGTGGTCAACCCGGTAAGAAGTTTGAAAAGCACAAATATCCAAAAAGCACATCTGAAAATGTTCCAGGTCCAGGGTGCAAAATAGAAACAATCCCACGAAAAGGTGTAAAATAGTAACAATCCCATGAAAAGGAGTAGAAATAGAAGCAATCCCATGAAAAAGAGTAGAAATAGAAACAATCCCATGAAAAGGAGTAGATATAGTAACAATCCCATAAAAAGGAGTAGATATAGTAACAATCCCATGAAAATGAGTCAAAATAGTAACAATCCCATGAAAATGAGTAGAAATAGAAACAATCCCATAAAAAAGAGTAGAAATAGTAACAATCCCATGAAAAGGAGTAGATATAGTAACAATCCCATGAAAAAGAGTAGATATAGTAACAATCCCATAAAAAGGAGTAGATATAGTAACAATCCCATGAAAATGAGTCAAAATAGTAACAATCCCATGAAAAGGAACAGAAATAGCCGCACCCTGTTGTATGCTCCCACATAGTTTAAACCAGCCTCTCCAACATAATATGTATTTGTGTATATTGGAGGGGATGTAAAAAAATTATTGTCATCCCATATGGACTAATAAAGTATATCTTATCTTAATTTAACCAGTAAAGTATTGATCCTAGCCCTGTACCCGTCCCCTGTCCCCCCTTTAGGACAACGACCGGCCTGACCTGAGTAACTTCATGGAGAGTGGTGAGTGGGTGATGCAGGACTATCGGAGCTGGAAGCACTGGGTGTACTATGCCTGCTGCCCTGACACGCCCTACCTGGACATCACCTACCACTTCCTGATGCTGAGGCTGCCTCTCTACTTTATCGTCAACGTCATCATCCCCTGCATGCTGTTCTCCTTCCTGACTGGACTGGTCTTCTACCTCCCCACTGACTCTGGTAGGCCTGCTGTTCTCCTTCCTGACTAGACTGGTCTTCTACCTCCTGACTGACTCTGGTAGGCCTGCTGTTCTCCTTCCTGACTAGACTGGTCTTCTATCTCCCCACTGACTCTGGTAGGCCTGCTGTTCTCCTTCCTGACTAGACTGGTCTTCTAATTCCTGACTGACTCTGGTAGGCCTGCTGTTCTCCTTCCTGACTAGACTGGTCTTCTAATTCCTGACTGACTCTGGTAGACCTGCTGTTCTCCTTCCTGACTAGACTGGTCTTCTAATTCCTGACTGACTCTGGTAGGCCTGCTGTTCTCCTTCCTGACTAGACTGGTCTTCTACCTCCTGACTGACTCTGGTCGGCCTGCTGTTCTCCTTCCTGACTGGACTGGTCTTCTATCTCCCCACTGACTCTGGTAGGCCTGCTGTTCTCCTTCCTGACTAGACTGGTCTTCTACCTCCTGACTGACTCTGGTAGGCCTGCTGTTCTCCTTCCTGACTAGACTGGTCTTCTACCTCCTGACTGACTCTGGTAGGCCTGCTGTTCTCCTTCCTGACTGGACTGGTCTTCTAATTCCTGACTGACTCTGGTAGACCTGCTGTTCTCCTTCCTGACTGGACTGGTCTTCTAATTCCTGACTGACTCTGGTAGGCCTTCTGTTCTCCTTCCTGACTGGACTGGTCTTCTACCTCCTGAGCTGACTCTGGTAGACCTGCTGTTCTCCTTCCTGACTGGACTGGTCTTCTACCTCCTGACTGACTCTGGTAGGCCTGCTGTTCTCCTTCCTGACTGGACTGGTCTTCTACTTCCTGACTGACTCTGGTAGACCTGCTGTTCTCCTTCCTGACTAGACTGGTCTTCTACCTCCTGACTGACTCTGGTAGGCCTGCTGTTCTCCTTCCTGACTGGACTGGTCTTCTACCTCCTGACTGACTATGGAAGACCTGCTGAAAATTCAAATTCACAAATTTCCCCACATTTACATATAATGGAAATGTGTATTTTCTTGGCTCACTCACGTACAGTACAATACATTTAAAACAACAATCCCCACAAGCCGTGGACCAAATGCTCGTGGGTCTGTTGAACGTTTGCACAAAGGCAATAACAGTTTCTCAATAAATAGTCCTGAGAGTGTTACCAGCTGTTTGAATAGATGAAATATGTCAATGGTTTTAGAGTAGTTATGCTGCAGTGTATTGTTGTGTTTGACTCCTCTAACCATGTCTCTGTATGTAAGAGGATGACCCTGTCTATCTGTCCTGCTGTCTCCGACTGTGGTCTTGTTGTTGTTAATGTTGTTGTTGTTGTTGTTGATGTTGTTGTTGATGTTCTTGATGATGTTGTTGTTGTTGTTGACTCCAGTGGCTCTGTTCCCTACAGGTGAGAAGATGACCATGTCTATCTGTCCTGCTGTCTCCGACTGTGGTCTTGTTGTTGTTAATGTTGTTGTTGTTGTTGTTGATGTTGTTGTTGATGTTCTTGATGATGTTGTTGTTGTTGTTGACTCCA
>NW_021823040.1:50000-63171 GCF_901001165.1 Salmo trutta
GAGAGACCTAGCTGTAGTCATCCTGGTCTGGCCACACCCTGGTTCTCCTGCTCGCTCTGACACCTGTCTGCTATGCCTCTACCCCGAGTCATCTGGAAATGACAATCAATTGATTGATTGGTTGGTTGGATTGTTGATTGAATGTAATTGGTCCAGTGAGGTGTTTTATTGTCAGCTTCTTTTCTGCATGGAGATTACAGTTGAAAATATGGACATTCATGGCACTCAGTGTTGATAAGGTGTCCTGCTGTCAGCTGTCTGTGGCTTGATAGATTGTGTTTAACGAACGATGGTTAACCTACCTAACGAGGTGATTTCTTTATTTCTAACCATCGTTCCTCATGTGGAATGAAGGATGCAGAGTATATTGGTTTAACAAACTCTGCATAATGGCTCTGATTGTGAGCACTCTGGAACTCTTATGGCACTGTGGATGAGGGAGGACACATTATGGCACTGTGGATGAGGGAGGTCACATTATGGCACTGTGGATGAGGGAGGTCACATTATGGCACTGTGGATGAGGGAGGTCACATTATGGCACTGTGGATGAGGGAGATCACATTATGGCACTGTGGATGAGGGAGAACACATTATGGCACTGTGGATGAGGGGGGTCACATTATGGCACTGTGGATGAGGGAGGTCACATTATGGCACTGTGGATGAGGGAGGTCACATTATGGCACTGTGGATGAGGGAGATCACATTATGGCACTGTGGATGAGGGAGGTCACATTATGGCACTGTGGATGAGGGAGGTCACATTATGGCACTGTGGATGAGGGAGGTCACATTATGGCACTCTGGATGAGGGAGGTCACATTATGGCACTGTGGATGAGGGAGGTCACATTATGGCACTGTGGATGAGGGAGGTCACATTATGGCACTGTGGATGAGGGAGAACATATTATGGCACTGTGGATGAGGGAGGTCACATTATGGCACTGTGGATGAGGGAGGTCACATTATGGCACTGTGGATGAGGGAGGTCACATTATGGCACTGTGGATGAGGGAGGTCACATTATGGCACTGTGGATGAGGGAGAACATATTATGGCACTGTGGATGAGGGAGGTCACAAGCAGCTGGTACTGCATCTCATCGTTGTTGCATGATCATTATTGACGATCAGAAGATCAGTTTGAATGAGTTTCTCAACGTTGATTTAGAAGTGGTCCATTCTTGTGGGCTGTTGCTTATTCAATAAAGATGACAGTGCAGGGGCTGCTGGGAAACTACATGATGTTTTATCTTGTCCGATGTCAGGGTTTTTTCTCCTCCTTCTGCCAAATGTCATCATGGTTCTATTTTTAGATTTGGTTAGATGTGGAAAGAATTGGGTGAATAAAAATAACATCTACTTCCAGATAAGCCTGTCTTTTTGTATTTGTTTTACATTGACAGGGACTGCATCAACTTTGGTTAGTAAAATAGTTGTGCATGTCATTTTCTCCATTAAGAAGATAAACAGTGTGCTGGGTCCTCTTTCTGTTGAATAAATGATTAAATTACCTTATTTGACCTTATTATTTTAGATTTTCCAGTAGTCAACACGTCTCTGTTCTGTTCTCCTCTCATCAGTAAAGGTCTTTATTCACAGCACCAACTGTTCAAACTTGGACAAGTTGCACATCTGGAAATATTGCATCACTGCGAAGGCCCCGGATTGGAGAGAGAGAAGCGTTCACTTCTCCCAGTCGGTTTTACGAAAACAGTCTTTCGAGCGACATGACAAATACAACGCTCGAAGATTTGGACAGAAACATAAGTTATTGAGGGATGGCAGATTGATAAAACGTCAAATCGCACTCTTGATTGTATGTATATAATTAAAAGTTCCGGGTACAATGTGGATATCCCCGATGAAGCGGAAATCCTGAGCTAAAGTTGTGTTTACGGGCGAAGGATTGGTTTTCCCCCCATACGGTCTCCAGAAGTAAGTCGATGTTTATGTTATGTGAACTTGGTAGTCTAGATTCGATTTTTCAAAGTTTTAGGCTTCTCAATTCATAATTACTGCAAATAACTGCAGTTTCAAAACAGTGTTGCAATGGATGTGATGGCAGCACCTTGATTGTTCACATCTGTTTGCGACACCCTTCTTGTAAAACATTTTTTGAGGACAAATGGAAACATGATAGCGTTTATGTACGATATTTCTGTTTTTATTTTTGTATTCCTTTTGTTTTGAGATTGTATCAGATGACATCATGCGTTATTCTCGGCTTGGTGGTTATGTAGTCTGCGTTGGCATGGAGACTTGCATGATGAGTAAAAAAGCCTCAACTGAGTTTTTTAAGTCATTGAGGCATTGCTATATACAGTAGCCTTTCATTATGTAACCTGTGCTCGTGGATTTATGCAGCTCACCACGTCAATCAGTAAAGCTCATGTACACACACACACACACACTACCGTAGAGTACAGTAAACCAATATCTGTTTATTCTGTACCAAATTTTGGCCCTGCAGGGTTAGTGCTTTACGATTCACATCACAGACAGCTTTTTATTGGAGTCACTCATCACTGTAGCCAAGGAATGTAGACTTTCCCACAGCTCTGAATGTCATCTGAGGCATTAACTCATTAACACGCAGACGTACGTGGTACGCAGGCAGACGTACGTGGTACGCAGGCAGACGTACGTGGTACGCAGGCAGACGTACGTGGTACGCAGGCAGACGTACGTGGTACGCGGTACAAACCAAACGGCCCACTATTCCCACTATAGTGCACAACCTTTTTTTCCCAATATTTATTTTTTTGTAACATTTTGAAATTTTACCCCTTTTTCTCCCTGATTTCATTGTATCCAATTGGTAGTTCCAGTCTTGTCTCATCGCTGCAACTCCTGTAAGACTCAGGAGAGGTGAAGGCGGATGAGTCGTGCGTCCTCTGAAACCCACCCAGCCAAGCTGCACTGCTTCTTGACTGGCGACTGTGTCAGCGTGCACTGCGCCTGGCCCGCCGCAGGAATCGCTAGTGCGCAATGGGAACAAGGACATCCCTGCCGGCCAAACCCTCCCAGACGGCGCTGGGCCAATTGTGCGCGGCCCGACTGCGATAGAGCCTGGACTCGAACCCAGAATCTCTAGTGGCACAGCTACACTGTGATGCACTGCCTTAGACCACTGAGCCACTCGGGAGGCCCATAGTGCACTACCTTTCACCAGGCCCATAGGGCACTACCTTTCACCAGGCCCATAGGGCACTACCTTTCACCAGGCCCATAGGGCACTACCTTTCACCAGGCCCATAGTGCACTACCTTTCACCAGTCCCATAGGGCCACTACCTTTCACCAGGCCCATAGGGCACTACCTTTCACCCAGGCCCATAGTGCACTACCTTTCACCAGGCCCATAGGGCACTACCTTTCACCAGGCCCATAGTGCACTACCTTTTCACCAGGCCCATAGGGCACTACCTTTCACCAGGCCCATAGGGCACTACCTTTCACCAGGCCCATAGGGCACTACCTTTCACCAGGCCCATAGGGCACTACCTTTCACCAGGCCCATAGGGCACTACCTTTCACCAGGCCCATAGGGCTCTGATCAAAGGTAGTGCACTATTGTAGTCGACGTACTATAGTTCAAACTATGGGCGTTTGGCCAAAAAGTAGTGCACTATGTAGGGAATTGGGTTCCATTTGGGACTGGCTCATTCTCCTGGCTACTGTAGTTATGGTGTTGAATGGGATGGGACTAGTTAAGGTCCTCCATTATCTGTCAATACACATGCTCGTACAGTAAACTCACTCACTCCACTCACTCACTCACTCACTCACTCCACTCACTCATGTCAATACACATGCACGTACAGTAAACTCACTCCACTCACTCACTCACCATCACTCACTCACTCACATCACTCACTCACTCACTCACTCAAATCATTCAAACCTGGAATCCTAAACAAATTTTGTTGAAGTGTGGTCTTAGTATTAACATTCCACAGTGGTAAAGTGGAAAACATTGACCAGGCCTTGTGTTCTCTCGTTGCCTGAGGAACCTGGCTCAGAGTTATGTGTTCCCTAGAGTCTTCCCTGGTCTGTTCCAAGTACTACCATTCCTCAGACCAGGAGGTAAGCAGACCAAACTGGTCTGAACATTGTGGGATGAATAGCTGGGAGGGTAACTGCATGTTCAGAGATCTACTGTAAATGGCAAGATGTTTGTCTCCAGAGCTATAACACAGTTTTAAAATGTTTTCACTGTAGTCTCTGGCTATGAGAGCAAGCCTCTCATCCTGCAATAGACAGGTCTGCAGAGAAGAGAGGGAAAGCTTCCTTCACTTCCTGTTGTAACCAACCCACGTGACATCTCAGCTCAAGCACATGGCGGCGAGGATGTTTGTGGGCGTGTTCGTATTCACTTCAGCTTCCTGATAGTCTGAACAAGGGAGCAGTAACATTAATACTCACAAGGCATACTGGTACACTGAGCATACAAAACGTTAAGAACGTGACAGATTGACCAAGTGAATCCAAGCTATGACCCACTTATTGATGTCCACTTGTTAAATCCACCAATCAGTGTAGATGAAGGGGAGGAGACAGGTTAAACAAGGATTTTTTTTAAAGCCTTGAGACAAGGTTGAGACATGGACTGTGTATGTGTGCCATTCAGAGGGTTAACGGGTAAGACTAAATATTTAAGTGTCATTGAATGGGGGTATGGTGGTAGGTACCAGTCGCACCGATTTGTGTCAAGAACTGCAACGCTGCCGGGGTTTTCCACGCTCATCAGTTTCCTGTGTGAATGGTCCACCACCCAAAGGACATCCTGCCAACATGACACAACTGTGGGAAGCATGGAGTCAATATGGTTCAGCCTCCCCGTGGAACGCTTCTACACCTGTTTTGAGTGGCAAAAGGGGGGGTGCAAACATCAGTATTCGTAAGGTGTTCTTAATGTTTGGTATAGTCAGTATTAGTAAGGTGTTCTTAATGTTTGGTATAGTCAGTATTAGTAAGGTGTTTTAATGTTTGGTATAGTCAGTATTAGTAAGGTGTTCTTAATGTTTGGTATAGTCAGTATTAGTAAGGTGTTTTAATGTTTGGTATAGTCAGTATTAGTAAGGTGTTTTAATGTTTGGTATAGTCAGTATTAGTAAGGTGTTCTTAATGTTTGGTATAGTCAGTATTAGTAAGGTGTTTTAATGTTTGGTATAGTCAGTATTAGTAAGGTGTTTTAATGTTTGGTATAGTCAGTATTAGTAAGGTGTTCTTAATGTTTGGTATAGTCAGTATTAGTAAGGTGTTTTAATGTTTGGTATAGTCAGTATTAGTAAGGTGTTTTAATGTTTGGTATAGTCAGTATTAGTAAGGTGTTCTTAATGTTTGGTATAGTCAGTATTAGTAAGGTGTTCTTAATGTTTGGTATAGTCAGTATTAGTAAGGTGTTCTTGAATGTTGTTATAGTCAGTATTATTAGTAGGTGTTCTAATGTTTGGTATAGTCAGTATAGTAAGGTGTTCTTAATGTTTGGTATAGTCAGCATTAGTAAGGTGGTCGTTAATGTTTGGTATAGTCAGTATTAGTAAGGTGTTCTTAATGTTTGGTATAGTCCAGTATTAAGTAAGGTTTTCTATAATGTTTGGTATAGTCAGTATTAGTAAGGTGTTCTTAATGTTTGGTATAGTCGTATTAGTAAGGTGTTTTAATGTTTGGTATAGTCAGTATTAGTAAGGTGTTCTTAATGTTTGGTATAGTCAGTATTAGTAAGGTGTTTTAATGTTTGGTATAGTCAGTATTAGTAAGGTGTTTTAATGTTTGGTATAGTCAGTATTAGTAAGGTGTTCTTAATGTTTGGTATAGTCCAGTGATTAGTAAGGTCTTCCTAATGTGTTGCTATAGTCTTTGCAGCATACTTGTATAGTACAGACTTTGCGCATTGTTGGATGGAGAAGTAGATGAAGAGAGTACAGTATCTGGAGCTGAAGAGAGTACAGTATCTGGAGATGAAGAGAGTACAGTATCTGGAGATGAAGAGAGTACAGTATCTGGAGCTGAAGAGAGTACAGTATCTGGAGCTGAAGAGAGTACAGTATCTGGAGATGAAGAGAGTACAGTACCTGGAGCTGAAGAGAGTACAGTATCTGGAGATGAAGAGAGTACAGTACCTGGAGCTGAAGAGAGTACAGTATCTGGAGCTGAAGAGAGTACAGTACCTGGAGCTGAAGAGAGTACAGTATCTGGAGATGAAGAGAGTACAGTATCTGGAGCTGAAGAGAGTACAGTACCTGGAGCTGAAGAGAGTACAGTATCTGGAGCTGAAGAGAGTACAGTATCTGGAGATGAAGAGAGTACAGTATCTGGAGATGAAGAGAGTACAGTATCTGGAGCTGAAGAGAGTACAGTATCTGGAGCTGAAGAGAGTACAGTATCTGGAGCTGAAGAGAGTACAGTATCTGGAGATGAAGAGAGTACAGTATCTGGAGCTGAAGAGAGTACAGTATCTGGAGCTGAAGAGAGTACAGTATCTGGAGCTGAAGAGAGTACAGTATCTGGAGATGAAGAGAGTACAGTATCTGGAGCTGAAGAGAGTACAGTACCTGGAGCTGAAGAGAGTACAGTATCTGGAGCTGAAGAGAGTACAGTATCTGGAGCTGAAGAGAGTACAGTATCTGGAGCTGAAGAGAGTACAGTATCTGGAGCTGAAGAGAGTACAGTATCTGGAGCTGAAGAGAGTACAGTATCTGGAGCTGAAGAGAGTACAGTATCTGGAGCTGAAGAGAGTACAGTATCTGTGTGTCTAGGAGTTGTTTGGACTGTGACTGTATCTGCAAACTGTATCAAATTGGCATCTGAGTCAAAGCATTAGCCTTCACAATGCAAAGGGAGGGGGTGGTGTGTGTGTGTGTGACAGAGCGAGCGTGAGCGTGTGTGTGTATAGGCTGCTGACTGAGTTGAAAGAGAGGAAGTATGACTGAAAGCTGAACACAGGAAGTGGCTCTGACTCTGAGTAAAGCTATTTTAGCAGGAGAGGAGAGCTCTCTCTTGACAGCAGCTCTCTGAGGAGAGGAGGGTCTTCAATCTGCATCAGAGGACAGACTTCAGTGGGAGAGAGGAGCGAAGAAGAAGAAGCCCTGTGATGCTCACATGACAGTGTGACTGAGAGCCCTAGATGAGAGGGGAGGTTTTGACTTTCACAGGAGAGGACAAACTGAAGAGGGGGGAGAGGGAGAGAGAGAGAAACTGCTACTCAGCTCAGACTGTGTGACTGTGAGAGAGAGCCTAGATGAGAGGTTTTGTAGCTTTCACACTGCTGCCCCTCTCCCCCCCGTCAGTTCATGACACAGCAAGTTGAGGAAGTGAAATACAGTAACATGGGGGTGGACTAAATGTGGAACTGTGACTTCTCTAATGTGTAAAGGGTGCTAGGAAGGGAACCAGATTAAGGAAGCTACCACCTATCGCTGTAACTGTGTACCATTTCTTTGCCTGTTTTTTGGAAGAATGATTTTGAGAGCTACCTAAGAGAGTGAATTTGTTGTCACCTTTTTGGGCACAACTTCCGTGAGTAGATGTAATAACTGTTTAATTATTGTGGTAATCCATTTGATACATTCATACAATATATGTTTCCATAGTCCTAGCTCAGCTCCTGCTCTTTCTCTTCTGACAGTTGAGATTTCTCCTCCGATTTCTCCTCGGTGTTGGTGTTCTGTTTGACAGCTGTTTAATGGAGGAAAAGGGAACCATTGTAGTGTGAATTTGACTTGCGACTTTATTTCCTGTCTTCCTGGGGAACATTAGTGTCTGCACTTTGCCAGAAATGCTGTTGATGTTGGCAGAACTGTCTTTAAAGGGAGGTCCTTTATCTCCTTCCCCAGAGTCAGTTCATGTATGTAGTTCTGTCCTTGAGCTGTTCTGTTGTCTAATGATGTTCTGTATTATGTCATTCTGTATTATGTGTCATGTTTTATGTGGACCCCAGGAAGAGTAGCTGCTGCTTTTGCAACAGCTAACGGGCATCCTAATAAATACCTAGATGAACTTGTGGAGACCATTTTTATGTCTCTGCGTTCAGTTGGAAGGAAGCTGCTAACTTGCAATTGCTTCTGATTTTATTAGGATCCCCATTAGCCGACGCCAATGGTGACAGCTAGTCTTCCTGGGGTCTGACACATAACGACAAAGACATTACAGACAAAAATACTTTACAATTTAAAACAGTTTTCTATATGGAAAAATTCTACGACTAAAGACAAATGTATACTTTAAAAAAAACAATACAACTAAAGAATAATGTGTGTGGTGTGTGTGTGTGTGTGTGTGTGTGTGTGTGTGTGTGTGTGTGTGTGTGTGTGTGCGCACGCGTGCATATGTGGATCTATCACTTACACGTCAGTACATACACACACATTTGGTCACATGGGGTAGAGGCGTTGCTTTATTTGTTTTTTGAAAGCAGGTTTGCTGTTAACTTGCTCTGTGAGATGGAAGGGGGTTCCAGGCACTCATGTCTATGTACAATACTGTATGTTTTATTGAATTTGTTCTGGACCTGGGAACTGTGAAGTGCAATGACTGGAAGTCAATGGGAACAGCTATCATGCTCGCGAAACTACCTTTACTTCCTTCATACTCGACGCAGAAACATAAAAATGGTATCCACGAGTTCATCTGACTCTGGGGAAGAAATCCCAAACTATCCCTGTTTTCAATCGTTAGACCAGTGGTCACCAGCCGGTGGATCTCCAAGGCATTCCTAGTTGATCACCAAACATTTCTGTAAAACAATCAACAACGATGAAGCCCTGCGTTCCTATTTTTGTTTGTATTCGTTTTGCGCTGTTGTCATTAGGTGCACTTGATTCATCAGCCCTAGCACCAGGATGATGAATCAAGTGCACCTTGATTGCCTCCCCATTTTGAACCATTTCATGTGTCTGAAGGTAGAACTCTGCCTACCTGGCAGGCCCAGAGAGAAAATCAAGTGCACCTTTTGGCCTACCGCTGGCCAATCAGATAGCTCAGATCACCGTGTCTAAACAGTTTCCTCGAGCCATAGACACTTTGTTCAACACTTTTATAAGCCAAAATGCGTCTTCTCCCTACTTCCACTCAAGCTACAACCAGCACTGAAGCTGCAATGAATGAGTATAGCAAGTGTTTCCATAAGCTGCGTTATTATTAGTGGCTTGTCTATCTTTTCATATCAAGGGATATTTTACTTTCTCTGGTCGTTGGAGTAACAACAGGAACTGGTGCAGGAGGCAGAAATAATGAGACTCAGAGCTGCAATATGTCACCTTTTAGGTGACCTGACCAAATTCACATAGAAATGTGTTTATATAGATCTGTAATTCTCATTGAAAGCAAGTCTAAGAAGCGGTAGATCTATTCTATGTGCTCTATTTCTATACTTCCCATTCTTAAGTTTAGTTTTTTTGCGTCTTTTACTTTCGGTTTTGTACACCAGCTTCAAACAGCTGACAATACAATATTTTTGTTTATTGAAAATATATTTCACAGCGGTTTAGATGGTACAATGATTCTCTACACTATACTTGCTTGTTTTGTCACAAACTGAAAGAACTATTAGAATTTTAACAACCAGGAAATGGCAGCGTGATTTCTGCATAGTGCATCTTTAAGTTTCATCATCCGCAGGAAGCCTGCCTTTTCTCAGAGGAGAGAGGGTGAGTCAGGTGAGAGGCAGCCTTACTGCAGCTCCCTCAGACTGACCATCAGATGCAGGCCATCAGTCCAGTAAAAAAAAGGAAGTAAATGATTACGCTCACTCAGCTGTGCCTCACAAGTAATACAACACATGATCTATTACCAGTGTGGTCGTATACAGTACCTCAAATGTTGAAATAGAATTTCTAAATGGAACAACAACATTGGTAGGGCAAATCAAGCATAGCCAATATGCAGTGATAATGTATTGGGCCTATAGCCTACTGAACAAACCTCATTGCTACAGAACTGTTTTTAACTGCTTCATGTTGCACAGGCTTATGTTTTAGAAGTTATGTTTAAGAAAAAATCAGAGCGGTAGATCCCTGAGCGGTAGATCCCTGCGGGTAGATCCCTGAGCGGTAGATCCCTGCGCGGTAGATCTCTGAGCGGTAGATCTCTCAGCGGTAGATCTCTCAGCGGTAGATCCCTGGGCGGTAGATCCCTGAGCGGTAGATCCCTGACCGGTAGATCCCTGAGCGGTAGATCCCTGAGCGGTAGATCCCTGCGCGGTAGATCCCTGAGCGGTAGATCCCTGCGCGGTAGATCTCTGAGCGGTAGATCTCTGAGCGGTAGATCCCTGAGCGGTAGATCCCTGAGCGGTAGATCCCTGAGCGGTAGATCCCTGAGCGGTAGATCCCTGAGCGGTAGATCTCTGAGCGGTAGATCTCTGAGCGGTAGATCCCTGAGGGTAGATCCCTGAGCGGTAGATCCCTGAGCGGTAGATCCCTGAGCGGTAGATCTCTGAGCGGTAGATCCCTGAGCGGTAGATCTCTGAGCGGTAGATCTCTGAGCGGTAGATCCCTGAGCGGTAGATCCCTGCGCGGTAGATCCCTGAGCGGTAGATCCCTGAGCGGTAGATCTCTGAGCGGTAGATCCCTGAGCGGTAGATCTCTGAGCGGTAGATCTCTGAGCGGTAGATCTCTGAGCGGTAGATCCCTGAGCGGTAGATCCCTGAGCGGTAGATCTCTCAGCGGTAGATCTCTCAGCGGTAGATCTCTGAGCGGTAGATCCCTGAGCGGTAGATCTCTGAGCGGTAGATCTCTGAGCGGTAGATCCCTGAGCGGTAGATCCCTGAGCGGTAGATCTCTGAGCGGTAGATCCCTGAGCGGTAGATCCCTGCGCGGTAGATCTCTGAGCGGTAGATCCCTGAGCGGTAGATCCCTGAGCGGTAGATCTCTGAGCGGTAGATCTCTGAGCGGTAGATCCCTGAGCGGTAGATCTCTCAGCGGTAGATCTCTGAGCGGTAGATCTCTCAGCGGTAGATCTCTCAGCGGTAGATCTCTGAGCGGTAGATCCCTGAGCGGTAGATCTCTCAGCGGTAGATCTCTCAGCGGTAGATCTCTGAGCGGTAGATCTCTCAGCGGTAGATCTCTGAGCGGTAGATCTCTGAGCGGTAGATCTCTGAGCGGTAGATCCCTGAGCGGTAGATCTCTCAGCGGTAGATCTCTCAGCGGTAGATCTCTGAGCGGTAGATCTCTGAGCGGTAGATCCCTGAGCGGTAGATCTCTCAGCGGTAGATCCCTGAGCGGTAGATCCCTGAGCGGTAGATCCCTGAGCGGTAGATCTCGAGCGGTAGATCTCTGAGCGGTAGATCCCTGAGCGGTAGATCCCTGAGCGGTAGATCTCTGAGCGGTAGATCCCTGAGCGGTAGATCCCTGAGCGGTAGATCCCTGAGCGGTAGATCCCTGAGCGGTAGATCCCTGAGCGGTAGATCCCTAAGCGGTAGATCCTGAGCGGTAGATCCCTGAGCGGTAGATCCCTGAGCGGTAGATCCTGAGCGGTAGATCTCTGAGCGGTAGATCTCTGAGGGTGGGCGGTAGATCTCTGAGCGGTAGATCTCTGAGCGGTAGATCCCTGAGCGGTAGATCCCTGAGCGGTAGATCCCTGAGCGGTAGATCTCTGAGCGGTAGATCCTGAGCGGTAGATCCCTGAGCGGTAGATCTCTGAGCGGTAGATCTCGGCTTGCATTATGACTCAAAGTGATCTTGAGGTTGATGACCTCTACCTTAGACTAATTACCTCAGTGTGGAAGTTGTGGGAAGTGGACTTCCTCTTCCCTTATTCTAGGAACGTCTGGTAATGTACTGGAGGGTTTTATTTAAAGTCTCCCCTGTGTGGGTCAGTATTGCCACATAACTCTACTCTAGCTAACGTCCCATACAGGATGTTAGCTTAGCTACTCAGCACGGTTTCTCTCTGCCCAGACACACACATACACATGCCAAATGCACACACGCATGCACAAACACGCACACTCGCACACAGACATGCACACACTCGAACACACACACACACTGGAACACACGCACACACTCGAACACACGCACACACTCGAACACACGCACACACTCGAAACACATGCACACATGGAACACACACTCCTGTATTATACTGTCCAGTTCTGTGAGAGAAGCATCCAGCATTCTACCTAATCCCACCCACATCCCTTTTAGGTACAACAGGGCCCGGGGGTGGGGGGGGGGTCAGGGGTTTGGGATGTTTTGGCAATGCCACCGGATGTCCTCTACTCTGCACCGCCACTATGGTCTCTCTCTCAAGTATTGCTGTTCCTTTAACAACTGTTGTCATAAAAGTTTTGAGAATACTTTTGCTGAATTGAAGTAGAACCATAATGGCATGTGTGAACAGTGGTGTTGTCTCCAGTCAGTTTATTCACCTCTATAACTGCTAGCGTGGTGTTGTCTCCAGTCAGTTTATTCACCTCTATAACTGCTAGCGTGGTGTTGTCTCCAGTCAGTTTTTCACCTCTATAACTGCTAGCGTGGTGTTGTCTCCAGTCAGTTTATTCACCTCTATAACTGCTAGCGTGGTGTGTTGTCTCCAGTCAGTTTATTCACCTCTAAACTGCTAGCGTGGTGTGTCTCCAGTCAGTTTATTCGCCTCTATAACTGCTAGCGTGGTTTGTCTCCAGTCAGTTTATTCACCTCTATAACTGCTAGCGTGGTGTTGTCTCCAGTCAGTTTATTCGCCTCTATAACTGCTAGCGTGGTGTTGTCTCCAGTCAGTTTATTTGCCTCTATAACTGCTAGCGTGGTGTTGTCTCCAGTCAGTTTATTTGCCTCTATAACTGCTAGCGTGGTGTGTTTTTACTAAGTCTCTGCTGCTAACCCTGATGAGGTACCTCGGCGCGGGGGGTTGTCGGGAGGATCAAAGAGCAGCAGCCATTTTAACAGTGTCTAAACTGAAGCATGGTGTCCTACTTGTGCTACTTCAAAGTGTCCACAGTCCCACAGGAGGAGTAATGTGTCTAGCTAGCAGCAGCCCACCCCAACCCTGACCAGGCTCCAGCCCCCCCAACCCTGACCAGGCTCCAGTCCCCCCCAACCCAACCCTGACCAGGCTCCAGCCCAACCCCAACCCTGACCAGGCCAGCCCACCCCCCCCCACCCTGACGTCCACCCCCACCCAACCCTGACCAGGCTCCAGTCCAACCCCCCCTGACCAGGCTCCA
>NW_021823041.1:5000-22500 GCF_901001165.1 Salmo trutta
ACCATGACAGTCCAAGTCTGTTACCTGGCACCATGACAGTCCCAGTCTTGTAGAGGTTGATCGTTATCATGGTGTTTTCAGGGTCGTCTGTCTCTTTGACTTTCAGCTTCCACCCATTACAGATTCCCTCTGTCTTTATGGATGGGTAGTGAGAGCAGACCGCTGAGCGCCAAGCATTTGGCTGGTCAGTGAGGGAGATGGATGGATGGGTAGTGAGAGCAGACCGCTGAGCGCCAAGCATTTGGCTGGTCAGTGAGGGAGATGGATGGATGGGTAGTGAGAGCAGACCGCTGAGCGCCAAGCATTTGGCTGGTCAGTGAGGAAGATGAGATTACTCACGTCACCGTTATTGTAGAGGTCTGCGGAAAGGGTTTCTGACCTCCCCTTTAGTAGTATCTGTTTAAAAGCTTTCCTCGTTGTGTCATTTTTGGGCCTCTGGAAGGTAAAGAATGGATTCGTCGCTGAGGGGGAGTGGGGACATGGTGCCTGCGGGCTCTGCTACTACAGCTGCTCCTGCTGCTCTGTCCAGCTGCCCCGTTGCCATAGCAACCGGTTTGTTTGTCTGCTGCTGTAGCTAGCTAGCGCTAATTTAGTTCAAAAACCAAATCTTTATACACACACACAAAAAAAAAAGAAGATATGTTTAAAGTTAGAATCCGTGCTCCTTTTTGGTTTACTCACTCAGTTTGGACGTTTGATGTAGTTGTACTAACTCCCCTTGCTAGGTTTGTTCTAGCTCGTTTCTTCTGGTTAGCTTGTTAGCCTGCTGGCTAGGTCTTTGTTGTGTAGCTAGCTAGCTAGAGTCAAAACTTCTTAACTTGAAGTTACTTTTTTTCCTATTCTGTCTCTCTGTCTCTCTTTCTCTGTCACTTTTTTGTCTGTCTCTATCTCTCTCGGTCTCTCTCTCGGTCTCTCTCTCTCTCTCTCTCTCTATTTCTCTCTGTCTCTCTTTCTCTGTCTCTTTTTCTCTCTCTCATTTTCTTGTATAGGAGGTAAGAAAGGAGAATAACTTACCACTGTGACTGACCCAAACTTAAGGAAAGCTTTGACAATGTACAGACTCAGTGAGCGTAGCCTTGCTATTGAGAAAGGCTGCCGTAGGCAGACCTGGCTCTCAAGAGAAGACAGGCTGTGTGCACACTGCCCACAAAATGAGATGGAAACTGAGCTGCACTTCCTAACCTCCTGCCAAATGTATGACCATATTAGAGACACATATTTCCCTCAGATTACACAGATACACAAATAAGTTGAACAAAACAACAAACCCAATTTTGATAAACTCCCATATCTACTGGCTGAAATACCACAGTGTGCCGTCACAGCAGCAAGATGTGTGACCTGTTCCCACAAGAAAAGGTCAACCAGTGAAGAACAAACACCATTACAAATACAACCTATATTTACGTTTATTTATTTTCAATTTTGTACTTTAACTATTTGCACATTGTTACAACACTGTATATAGACATAATATGACATTTTAAATGTCTTTATTATTTTGGAAATATTGTGAGTGTAATATTTACTATTAATTTTGTATTATTTGTTTCACTTTTGTTTATTATCTACTTCTTTGCCCAATGTTAACATATATACTGCTCAAAAAAATAAAGGGAACACTTAAACAACACAATGTAACTTCAAGTCAATCACACTTCTGTGAAATCAAACTGTCCACTTAGGAAGCAACACTGATTGACAATACATTTCACATGCTGTTGTGCAAATGGAATAGACAACAGGTGGAAATTATAGGCAATTGGCAAGACACCCCCAATAAAGGAGTGGTTCTGCAGGTGGGGACCACAGACCACTTCTCAGTTCCTATGCTTCCTGGCTGATGTTTTGGTCACTTTTGAATGTTGGCAGTGCTTTCACTCTAGTGGTAGCATGAGACGGAGTCTACAACCCACACAAGTGGCTCAGGTAGTGCAGCTCATCCAGGATGTCACATCAATGCGAGCTGTGGCAAGAAGGTTTGCTGTGTCTGTCAGCGTAGTGTCCAGAGCATGGAGGCGCTACCAGGAGACAGGCCAGTACATCAGGAGACGTGGAGGAGGCCGTAGGAGGGCAAGGAGGAGCAGGAGGAGCACTGCCAGAGCCCTGCAAAATAACCTCCAGCAGGCCACAAATGTGCATGTGTCTGCTCAAACGGTCAGATACAGACTCCATGAGGGTGGTATGAGGGCCCGCCGTCCACAGGTGGAGGTTGTGCTTACAGCCCAATACCGTGCAGGACGTTTGGCATTTGCCAGAGAACACCAAGATTGGCAAATTCGCCACTGGCGCCCTGTGCTCTTCACAGATGAAAGCAGTTTCACACTGAATACGTGACAGACGTGACAGAGTCTGGAGACGCCGTGGAGAACGTTCTGCTGCCTGCAACATCCTCCAGCATGACCGGTTTGGCGGTGGGTCAGTCATGGTGTGGGGTGGCATTTCTTTGGGGGGCCGCACAGCCCTCCATGTGCTCGCCAGAGGTAGCCTGACTGCCATTAGGTACCGAGATGAGATCCTCAGACCCCTTGTGAGACCATATGCTGGTGCGGTTGGCCCTGGGTTCCTCCTAATGCAAGCCAATGCTAGACCTCATGTGGCTGGAGTGTGTCAGCAGTTCCTGCAAGAGGAAGGCATTGATGCTATGGACTGGCCCGCCCGTTCCCCAGACCTGAATCCAATTGAGCACATCTGGGACATCATGTCTCGCTCCATCCACCAACGCCACGTTGCACCACAGACTGTCCAGGAGTTTGCGGATGCTTTAGTCCAGGTCTGGGAGGAGATCCCTCAGGAGACCATCCGCCACCTCATCAGGAGCATGCCCAGGCGTTGTAGGGAGGTCATACAGGCACGTGGAGGCCACACACACTACTGAGCCTCATTTTGACTTGTTTTAAGGACATTACATCAAAGTTGGATCAGCTTGTAGTGTGGTTTTCCACTTTAATTTTGAGTGGGACTCCAAATCCAGACCTCCATGGGTTGATAAATTGGATTTCCATTGATTATTTTTGTGTGATTTTGTTGTCAGCACATTCAACTATGTAAAGAAAAAGTATTTAATAAGATTATTTATTTCATTCAGATCTAGGATGTGTTGTTTAAGTGTTCCCTTTATTTTTTTGAGCAGTGTATTTCCCATGCCAATAAAGCCCCTTGAAATGAATGGAAATTTAAGTTAGGACAGGAGAGGAGAGGAGAGGAGAGGTTAGAGAAGGGGAGAGGAGAGGAGATGAGATGATTGACAAAGGGATAGAGAGATAGAATATTGGAGATAGAGGGATAGAGTAGAAGAGAGACAGAGAGACAGATTGTGTACAGTATTATTTTTGAGTGGGTGTGAAATAGGGCTGGGTTATATGACACAGGGTGTTAGATATTTGACCTGCACAACCCTACCGTGTAATATTCTAAATTATATTTCTCAATTACCATTTATTTCCAGAGAAAAAAACAAGGCATTGAGTGATTGTGATTTTGATGTATAAAACTGAATGCTGCATGTCTGTTTGCTTTTAAAATAAGGAATTAAGGCAGAAAGAGAGTGTTTATAGCTGAATTAGGGCAGAATGAGAGTGTTTATAGCTGAATTAGGGCAGAATGAGAGTGTTTATATCTGAATTAGGGCAGAAAGAGAGTGTTTATAGCTGAATTAGGGCAGAATGAGAGTGTTTATAGCTGAATTAGGGCAGAATCCAAGTGTTTTATAGCTGAATTCTGGTTACGTGGTGACCTCCTGTACTCCCTGTTTACCCACGACTGCGTGGTCTCACACAGTTCCTACTCCATCATCAAGTTCCCCTGACAACACGACAGTAGTAGGCCAACGACGAGACGGCCTACAGGGAGGAGGTGGTCACGCTGACGGCATGGTGCCAGGTAAACAACCACTCCCTCAACGTCTGAAAAACAAAGTAGCTGATTGTGGACTTCATAAGGAACCAGGCTGGGCACGCCCCCCCCCCCCCCCCCCCCCCCATTCTCGTCAACGGGGCTGCCGTGGAGACGGTCATAAAAACGTCACGTTCCTCGGGATCTCCGGGGAAGAGCTAGAAATGGTTAAACGCGCATCGGGGTGAAGAAGACAGCGACTCTTCAACCTCAGGATGCAAAAGATATTCGGCCTGTCCCAAAGCGGCCCTCGGTCTTCTACAGGAGCACCATCGAGAGAATACCGTTATGCTGCATCACAGCCTGGCACGGCAAACAGAGGGCGATGCGCTCAGCCTACTGCACCACTGGGTGCACCACCGCCGGCCCCCCAGGACACCTACAGCATCCGGTGTCACAGGAAGGCCAACAAGATCATCAAGGACCTCAGCCACCCGAGTCACGCCCTGTTTTCCCATCATCCTTCACTCATACGCGGGCAGTGGATGAGCATCATGTCAAAAAACTGTAAGACTGGCCAAAAGCTTCTACCCCCAGACCATCAGGCTGAACCCCCCCTCCCCCCCCCCGCTTCTCCAGTCTTCCTAACCCCTCATAATAGGAATCAATGTGCCTACCTGATTTAGGGGACAATGTGCCTACCTGATTTAGGGGACAATGTGCCTACCTGATTTAGGGGACAATGTGCCTACCTGATTTAGGGGACAATGTGATTACCTGATTTAGGAATCAATGTGCCTACCTGGCTTAGGGGACAATGTGCCTACCTGGTTTAGGGGACAATGTGCCTACCTGGTTTAGGGGACAAGGTGCCTACCTGGTTTAGGGGACAATGTGCCTACCTGGTTTAGGGGACAATGTGCCTACCTGGTTTAGGGGACAATGTGCCTACCTGGTTTAAGGGACACAGTGCCTACCTGGTTTAGGGGACAATGTGCCTACCTGGTTAAGGGGACAATGTGCCTACCTGGTTTATGGGACAATGTGCCAACCTGGTTTAGGGGACACAGTGAACAGTTGGGACCAATTTCATCGTAAAACGTTTCCTTGGTTGTTAAATACAGTCTGTGTGTGTGTGTGTGTGTGTGTGTGTGTGTGTGTGTGCCCTCAGATCCTCAAAAAATGTCTACAGCTGCACCATTGAGGGCATCTTGACTGGCGCGTCGCCACTTGGTACGGCAACCGCAAGGCACCAAACCGCAAGGCAGTACAGAGGGTGGCCCCAAAAATGGTCGACGACTCCAGCCGTGCTACCGCACGGCAAGCTGTAAAGGTGCACCAAGTCTGGAATCAACCGGACCCTGAACAGATTCTATCCCCCAAGCCATAAGACTTCTAAACAAGACTGCTAAATACAGTTGAAGTCGGAAGTTTACATACACTTAGGTTGGAGTCATTAAAACTTGTTTTTCAACCACTCCACAAATGTATTGTTAACAATCTATAGTTTTGGCAAGTCAGTTAGGAAATCTACTTTGTGCTTGACACTAGTCCTTTTTCCAACAATTGTTTACAGACAGATTATTTCACTTATAATTCACTGTATCACAATAACAGAGGATCAGAAGTTTACATACACTAAGTTGACTGTGCCTTTAAACAGCTTGGAAAAATTCCAGAAATGTATGTCATGGCTTTAGAAGCTTCTGATAGGCTAATTGACATAATTTGAGTCAATTGGAGGTGTACCTGTGGATGTATTTCAAGTCCTACCTTCAAACTCAGTGCCTCTTTGCTTGACATCATGGGAAAATCAAAAGAAATCAGCCAATACCTCAAGAAAAAATTATAGACCTCCACGAGTCTGGTTCATCCTTGGGAGCAATTTCCAAATGCCTGAAGGTACCAGGTTCATCTGTACAAACTATAGTACACAAGTATAAACACCATGGGACCACGCAGCCGCCATACCGCTCAGGAAGGAGACGCGTTCTGTCTCCTAGAGATGAACGTACCTTGGTGCAAAAAGTGCAAATCAATCCCAGAACAAGAGCAAAGGACCTTGTGAAGATGCTGGAAAAACAGGTACAAAAGTATCTATATCCACAGTAAAACGAGTCCTATATCGACATAACCTGAAAGGCCACTCAGCCAGGAAGAAGCCACTGCTCCAAAACCGGCATAAAAAAGCCAGACTACGGTTTGCATCTGCACATGGGGACAAAGATCGCACTTTTTGGAGAAATGTCCTCTGGTCTGATGAAACAAAAATAGAACTATTTGGCCATAATGACCATCGTTAAGTTTGGATGAAAAAGGGGAGGCTTGCAAGCTGAAGAACACCATCCCAACCGTGAAGCACGGGGGTGGCAGCATCATGTTGTTGGGGTGCTTTGCTGCAGGAGGGACTGGTGCACTTCACAAAATAGATGGCATCCTGAGGTAGGAAAATTATGTGGATATATTGAAACATCATCTCAAGACATCAGTCAGGAAGTTAAAGCTTGGTCGCAAATGGGTCTTCCAAATGGGAAATGACCCCAAGCATACTTCCAAAGTTGTGGATAAATGGCTTAAGGACAACAAAGTCAAGGTATTGGAGTGGCCATCACAAAGCCCTGACCTCAATCCTATAGAACATTTGTGGGCAGAACTGAAAAAGCGTGTGCGAGCAAGGAGGCCTACTAACCTGACTCAGTTACACCAGCTCTGTCAGGAAGAATGCGACAAAATTCACCCAACTTATTGTGGGAAGCTTGTGGAAGGCTACCTGAAACATTTGAACCAAGTTAAACAATTTAAAGGCAATGCTACCAAATACTAATTGAGTGTATGTAAACTTCTGACCCACTGGGAATGTGATGAAAGAAATAAAAGCTGAAATAAATCATTCTCTCTACTATTTCACATTCTTAAAATAAAGTGGTGATCCTAACTGACCTAAGACAGGGCATTTTGACTAGGATTAAATGTCAGGAATTGTGAAAAACTGAGTTTAAATGTATTTGGCTAAGGTGTATGTAAACTTCCTACTTCAGCTGTAGCTAATCAAATGGTTACCCAGACTACCTGCATTTACGCTTTTTTTGCATTGACTCTACACACACACACTGGACTCTACCCACACACTGACACATACAGTACTTTCACGGATGCCCCAACACACACACACACACCACACATGTCCACACATTCAAAACACACGTCTACAAGGTGTCGAAAGCTTCCACAGAGATGTTGGCTCATGTCGACTCCAATACTTCTCGCAGTCATGTCTTCTAGGCTGGATGTCCTTTTGAGTGGTGGACCGTTATAGATACACACAGGAAACTGTTGAGCGTGAAAAAACCCACTCAAACAGGTGCACCTAGCACTTCTTACCATACCCCGTTCAAAGGCACTTGAATCTTTTTGTCTTGTCCATTCACTCTCTAAATGGCAAACATACACAATCCATGTCTCTAATGTATTAAGGCTTAAAGATCCTTCTTTAACCTGTCTTTTCCCATTTATCTACACTGATTGAAATGGATTCAACAAGTGACGTCAATAAGGGATCATAACTTTCACCTGGATTCACCTGGTCAGTCTGTCATGGAAACAACAGGTGTTCTTAATGTTTTGTATACTCCCTGTACAGTGCATTCAGAAAGTATTCAGACCCTTTCCCTTTTTCCATATTTTGTTACGTTACAGCCTTATTCTAAAAGTGATTACATTAAAAATGTTCCTCATGAATCTGCACACAATACGACATAGTATTCAGACCCTTTGCTATGAGACTGAAAATTGTGCTCACGTGCATCTGGTTTCCATTGATCATCCTTGAGATGTTTCTACAACTTGATTGGAGTCCATCTGTGGTAAATTCAATTGATTGGACATGATTTGGAAAGGCACACACCTGTCTATATAAGGTCCCACAGTTGACAGTGCATGTCAGAGCAAAAACCAAGCCATGAGTGATTAGGATGATATCTCCATAATATTTAAACACAGCTTTGTTCAGTGATTAGCCCGATCTCTCCATAATATTTAAACACAGCTTTCTTCAGTGATTAGCCTGATATCTCCACAAATATATATTTCCTGTCTTCATTGCCAAGACAATAATAAGATAATAATGGAAATAGGTAAGCTTCAATCTCTCTCTCTCTCTCTCTCTCTCTCTCTCTCTCGCTTTATTCTACAGTATCTCTCTCTCTCTCTCTCGCTTTATTCTACAGTATCTATCTCTCTCTCTCTCTCGCTTTATTCTACAGTATCTTTGTCTTTCTCTCTGTCGTTTTATTCTACAGTATCTTTGTCTCTCTATCTCACTTTATTCTCCAGTATCTTTGTCTCTCTCTCTCTCTTTATTCTACAGTATCTTTGTCTCTCTCTCTCTTTATTCTACAGTATCTTTGTCTCTCTCTCGCTTTATTCTACAGTATCTTTGTCTCTTTCTCTCTTTATTCTACAGTATCTTTGTCTCTTTCTCTCTTGATTCTACAGTACCTCCCTCTCTCTCTTTATTCTACAGAATCTTTGTCTCTCTCTCTCTCTCTTTATTTTAC
Source organism: Salmo trutta (assembly GCF_901001165.1). Classification (NCBI taxonomy): domain Eukaryota; kingdom Metazoa; phylum Chordata; class Actinopteri; order Salmoniformes; family Salmonidae; genus Salmo; species Salmo trutta. The sequence goes on from NW_021823041.1 coordinate 13,391, forward strand.
AGTATCTTTGTCTCTTTCTGTCTTTATTCTACAGTATCTCTCTCTCTCTTTATTCTACAGTATCTTTGTCTCTCTCTTTATTCTACAGTAGCTTTGTCTCTCTCTCTCTTTATTCTACAGTATCTCTCTCTCTCTCTCTTTATTCTAAGGTATCTTTGTCTCTCTCTCTCTCGCTCTATTTATTCTACAGTATCTTTGTCTCTCTCTCTCTTTATTCTACAGTATCTCTCTCTCTCTCTCTTTATTCTACAGTATCTCTCTCTCCCCCTTTCTCACCATTTGCCTATATGGAGAGGATGTGCTGCATTGGTAATCATACTGATATTGGATAAGGCCAGAGGGCAGGACATTTGAGCCGGTGATCGATGTGAGTGGACAATTGATTTGATTGACAGCCTACAGGCAAGATATCCTTAGCAACATATCCGTAGACCAGACGAAAGTTAATCTATTGACACTCAGATATCACCTGCTTCTTTCCAGAAAATAGACAGATCCCTCCCTCCCTCCTTGCTTCCTTCCTTCCTTGCTTCCTTCCTTCCTTCCTCAGACAGATAAAAAGCAAGGGCTCTTTTTCTCCTAACCCGTCAGATCAGTATTAGTTCCTGTAAGTACTTCTAGAGCTGTTCTGCTTTGAAGTTTCTGTTAGGTAGTGGTGGTGGTGGTGTGTTGGCGTAAAACTGACTCTCAGATCAATGTAACTTCAAGCTGGTTAGAAGGTGTTATTATAAAACCGACCTTAGATCAGTGGCACCACTATCCTACTCAGCTGCAAGAGAGGACGGTTAGATACATTAGGACTTCTTCTAACACAGACATATTACGGGCCTGTAGTTATTTACGGTTTGAGCGGTTTCCTGTAGAATCAGGAAGTTGATTAGAAACAGTATGTCTCTGTTTTTAAACTCCACTCAACCGCTCTTTTAACTGTGTGTGTGTGTGTGTGTGTGTGTGTGTGTGTGTGCGTGCGTGCGTGCGTGCGTGCGTGCGTGCGTGCGTGCGTGCGTGCGTGCGTGCGTGCGTGCGTGTGTGTGTGTGTGTGTGTGCGTGTGTGTGTGTGTGTGTGTGTTTTTTTATCTGTGAACTCTGACGTTATAAAACAACAAACACACACTTGTTTCATTGGTCCGTTTGAATGGACATTATCACCTAACAACTCCCTGTGTTACTACGGTGACAGACCGGTAGAATGAATTCCAGGGATTACCGGATTACAGATCAACACGGTTTTAAAGGCATAATCTGCAGTTCAAACAATATTAAATGTGGGACACCCCACCTCTGTTTTGGTAATAAAAATACATTTTAAAAAAGCTGAGGGACGCAAGCTGAACAAATGTAACCTCCGATTATTAATAGATGGACTGACGATCCATTATATCAGAATATACTTTCAACCATGCTTTAAGGCTGTACAGTGTTTATTTCCAATTAAAGTTGTTTACAGACAACGGAGTAACACGAGCTTATATTTTGGGTTCTGATGGGGTACAACAGTTGAACTAAAGCTGCTGAGGTCTTTCTAAGTTATGTTGTTCAAGAATCATCAATGGATATATATCATTATTCTAAATCCAAATATGGATGTCCGACTGACAGATTGTTCTTTTAATTACTGTTTGTACTGTGCATTCTAAGAGTCTAATAAATACGTTTCATATATGTGTTTATGAAGGTCGGTTCCTCTCCCAATATGTAGGTTATTTATTGGATAGGACAGAGGTAGGTAGAGAGAGGACAGACAGGGCAGAGGTAGGTAGAGAGGACAGACAGGACAGAGGAAGGTAGAGAGGACAGACAGGGCAGAGGAAGGTAGAGAGGACAGACAGGACAGAGGTAGGTAGAGAGGACAGACAGGACAGAGGTAGGGAAAGAGGACAGACAGGACAGAGGTAGGTAGAGAGAGGACAGACAGGACAGAGGGAGATAAAACAGACAGGACAGAGGTAGGGAAAGAGGACAGACAGGACAGAGGTAGGTAGAGAGGACAGACAGGACAGAGGTAGGTAGAAAAGACAGACAGGGCAGAGGTAGGTAGAGAGGACAGAGGGCAGAGGAAGGTAGAGAGGACAGACAGGACAGAGGTAGGTAGAGAGAGGACAGGGCAGAGGTAGGTAGAGAGAGGACAGACAGGACAGAGGTAGGTAGAGAGGACAGACAGGGCAGAGGTAGGTAGAGAGAGGACAGACAGGACAGAGGGAGATAAAACAGACAGGACAGAGGTAGGTAGAGAGGACAGACAGGACAGAGGGAGGTAGAGAGGACAGACAGGACAGAGGGAGATAAAACAGACAGGACAGAGGTAGGTAGAGAGGACAGATAGGACAGAGGAAGGTAGAGAGGACAGGACAGAGGTAGGTAGAGAGAGGACAGACAGGACAGAGGAAGGTAGAGAGAGGACAGACAGGGCAGAGGTAGGTAGAGAGGACAGACAGGGCAGAGGTAGGTAGAGAGGACAGACAGGACAGAGGTAGGTAGAGAGGACAGACAGGACAGAGGTAGGTAGAGAGGACAGACAGGACAGAGGTAGGGAAAGAGGACAGACAGGGCAGAGGTAGGTAGAGAGGACAGACAGGACAGAGGTAGGTAGAGAGGACAGACAGGGCAGAGGGAGATAAAACAGACAGGACAGAGGTAGGTAGAGAGGACAGATAGGACAGAGGAAGGTAGAGAGGACAGGACAGAGGTAGGTAGAGAGAGGACAGACAGGACAGAGGAAGGTAGAGAGAGGACAGACAGGGCAGAGGTAGGTAGAGAGGACAGACAGGGCAGAGGTAGGTAGAGAGGACAGACAGGACAGAGGTAGGTAGAGAGGACAGACAGGACAGAGGTAGGGAAAGAGGACAGACAGGACAGAGGTAGGTAGAGAGAGGACAGACAGGACAGAGGAGATAAAACAGACAGGACAGAGGTAGGTAGAGAGGACAGACAGGGCAGAGGTAGGTAGAGAGGACAGACAGGACAGAGGGAGATAAAACAGACAGGACAGAGGTAGGTAGAGAGAGGACAGACAGGGCAGAGGTAGGTAGAGAGGACAGACAGGACAGAGGTAGGTAGAGAGGACAGACAGGACAGAGGGAGATAAAACAGACAGGACAGAGGTAGGTAGAGAGGACAGACAGGGCAGAGGGAGATAAAACAGACAGGACAGAGGAAGGGAAAGAGGACAGACAGGACAGAGGGAGATAAAACAGACAGGACAGAGGTAGGTAGAGAGGACAGACAGGGCAGAGGTAGGTAGAGAGGACAGACAGGACAGAGGTAGGGAAAGAGGACAGACAGGACAGAGGTAGGGAAAGAGGACAGACAGGACAGAGGTAGGGAAAGAGGACAGACAGGACAGAGGTAGGTAGAAAAGACAGACAGGGCAGAGGTAGAGAGAATAGACAGGACAGAGGTAGGTAGAGAAAACAGACAGGACAGAGGTAGGTAGAGAAAACAGACAGGACAGAGGTAGAGAGGATAGACAGGACAGAGGTAGAGAGGACGGATAGAAATGAGAGTGTTCTGAAATAGCAGTGGGCCGGATTCAAACCCTGCTGCAGCAGTATATACAGTGCCTTAGGAAAGTAGTCAGACCGCTTGACTTTTTCCACATTTTGTCACATTACAACCTTATTCTACAATGGAACATATAAAAACAAAATCCTCACCAATCTACACACACTACCCCATAATGACAAAGCATGAACAGGTTTTTAGACTATTTTAGCAAATGTATAAAAAAATTAAAAAAACAGACAAATCTTTTTTTTTTACATAAGTATTCAGACCCTTTGCTATTAGACTCGAAATTGAGCTCAGGTGCATCCTGTTTCCATTGATCATCCTTGAGATGTTTCTACAACTTGACTGGAGTCCAACTGACAGGATTGTGTTGAGGCATAGATCCAGGGAAGGGTACGAAACATTTCTGCAGCATTGAAGGTCCCCAAGAACACAGTGGCCTCCATCATTCTCAAATGGAAGAAGTTTGGAACCACCAAGACTCTTCTTAGAACTGGCCTCCCGGCCAAACTGACCAATCGGGGGAGAAGGGTCTTGGTCAGGGAGGTGACCAAGAACCCGATGGTCACTCTGACAGAGTTGGCAAACATTTCTAAAAACCAGGTTTTGTTTTGTCATTATGGGCTATTGTGTGTAGTTCGATGAGGGAAAAAACGATGTAGTCAATTTTAGAATAAGGATGTAACCTAACAAAATGTCAAATAGGTCAAGGGGTCTGAATACTTTCCCAAGGCACTGTATGTTCTGGAGACCACCCAACAATATGTTCTGGAGACCACCCAACAATATATATGTTCTGGTGACCACCCAACAATATGTTCTGGTGACCACCCAACAATATATATGTTCTGGAGACCACCCAACAATATATATGTTCTGGTGACCACCCAACAATATATATGTTCTGGTGACCACCCAACAATATCTATGTTCTGGTGACCACCCAACAATATATATGTTCTGGTGACCACCCAACAATATATATGTTCTGGTGACCACCCAACAATATATATGTTCTGGTGACCACCCAACAATATATATGTTCTGGAGACCACCCAACAATATATATGTTCTGGAGACCACCCAACAATATATATGTTCTGGTGACCCCCCAACAATAAATATGTTCTGGAGACCACCCAACAATATATATGTTCTGGTGACCACCCAACAATATATTTGTTCTGGTGACCACCCAACAATATATATGTTCTGGTGACCACCCAACAATATATATGTTCTGGTGACCACCCAACAATATATATGTTCTGGTGACCACCCAACAATATATATGTTCTGGTGACCACCCAACAATATGTATGTTCTGGTGACCACCCAACAATATATATGTTCTGGAGACCACCCAACAATATATATGTTCTGGTGACCACCCAACAATATATATGTTCTGGTGACCACCCAACAATATATATGTTCTGGTGACCACCCAACAATATACATGTTCTGGTGACCACCCAACAATATATATCTTCTGGAGACCACCCAACAATATATATGTTCTGGTGACCCCCAACAATATATATGTTCTGGAGACTACCCAACAATATATATGTTCTGGAGACCACCCAACAATATATATGTTCTGGTGACCACCCAACAATATATATGTTCTGGTGACCACCCAACAATATATATGTTCTGGTGACCACCCAACAATATCTATGTTCTGGTGACCACCGAACAATATATATGTTCTGGTGACCACCCAACAATATGTATGTTCTGGTGACCACCCAACAATATATATGTTCTGGAGACCACCCAACAATATATATGTTCTGGTGACCACCCAACAATATATATGTTCTGGTGACCACCCAACAATATATATGTTCTGGTGACCACCCAACAATATATATGTTCTGGTGACCACCCAACAATATATATGTTCTGGAGACCACCCAACAATATCTATGTTCTGGTGACCACCCAACAATATATATGTTCTGGAGACAACCCAACAATATCTATGTTCTGGAGACCACCCAACAATATACATGTTCTGGTGACCACCCAACAATATATATGTTCTGGTGACCACCCAGCAAAATGTTCTGGAAACCATTAGCCATGTATTGTAACTGGGGTGTAAAGACTAGCAGTGTATAGACTAGCCATGTAAAGACTAGCAGTGTATAGACTAGCAGTGTATAGACTAGCCGTGTAAAGACTAGCAGTGTATAGACTAGCCGTGTAAAGACTAGCAGTGTATAGACTAGCAGTGTATAGACTAGCAGTGTATAGACTAGCAGTGTATAGACTAGCCGTGTATAGACTAGCCGTGTAAAGACTAGCAGTGTATAGACTAGCAGTGTATAGACTAGCAGTGTATAGACTAGCCGTGTAAAGACTAGCAGTGTATAGACTAGCAGTGTATAGACTAGCAGTGTATAGACTAGCCGTGTATAGACTAGCCGTGTAAAGACTAGCAGTGTATAGACTAGCAGTGTATAGACTAGCAGTGTATAGACTAGCCGTGTAAAGACTAGCAGTGTATAGACTAGCCGTGTATAGACTAGCAGTGTATAGACTAGCAGTGTATAGACTAGCAGTGTATAGACTAGCAGTGTATAGACTAGCCGTGTAAAGACTAGCAGTGTATAGACTAGCAGTGTATAGACTAGCAGTGTATAGACTAGCAGTGTATAGACTAGCAGTGTATAGACTAGCTGTGTATAGACCAGCCGTGTATTCTGAACAGGGAGTAAAGACTAGCCGTGTATTGTGTTCTCACCTTTGCTAGTATCTGTCTTATTCAGGTCGGTGTTACACTTTGGTTTTCTGTTGATATTATCACGCTGTCACTGTAGGTCATTTTCCCTCAGTGAAGACAACAAGAAATCATCAAACACACGCACACAGAATGCCAGGCAGCAGTCCCCTTCCTCCCTCATCTCCCTTCCTCCCTTCCTCCCTCCCTCACCTCCCCATTCCATCCTCCCTCATTACCATCCCCGTTCCATTCTCCCTCATCCCCTTCCCCGTTTCATCCTCCCTCATTATCTTCCCCATTCCATCCTCCCTCATTAACTTCCCCGTTCCATCCTCCCTCATCACCTTCCCCTTTCCTTCCTCCCTCATCACCTTCCCCGTTCCATCCTCCCTCATTACCTTCCTCGTTCCATCCTCCCTCATCATCTTCCCCTTTCCTTCCTCCCTCATCTCCTTCCCCATTCCATCCTCCCTCATCTCTTTCCCCATTCCATCCTCCCTCATTCTCTTCCCCGTTCCATCCTCCCTCATCTCCTTCCCTGTTCCTTCCTCCCTCATCACCTTCGCCTTTCCTTCCTCCCTCATTCTCTTCCCCGTTCCATCCTCCCTCATCTCCTTCCCTGTTCCTTCCTCCCTCATCACCTTCGCCTTTCCTTCCTCCCTCATTCTCTTCCCCGTTCTTTCCTCCCTCATCACCTTCCCCATTCCATTCTCCCTCATTACCTTCCCCTTTCCTTCCTCCCTCATCACCTTCCCCTTTCCTTCCTCCCTCATCTCCTTCCCCATTCCATCCTCCCTCATCACCTTCCCCTTTCCTTCCTCCCTCATCTCCTTCCCCATTCCATCCTCCCTCATCACCTTCCCCTTTCCTTCCTCCCTCATCTCCTTCCCCATTCCTTCCTCCCTCATCTCCTTCCCTGTTCCTTCCTCCCTCATCACCTTCGCCTTTCCTTCCTCCCTCATTCTCTTCCCCGTTCCATCCTCCCTCATTACCTTCACCGTTCCATCCTCCCTCATTACTTCCCCTTTCCATCCTCCCTCATTACCTTCCCAGTTCCTTCCTCCTCCTCAACCCTCCCTACCCCAACCAGTCACACACCCTGACCCATATTACATGTTACATGTTATTTATAATATTACATATTACAGGTTACATATTATATTACATGTTACATATTATGTTACATGTTACATATTATATTACATATTACATGTAACCAGGGTCTGTACAGTAATGGAAGTGAAGAGAGATATAAAATATGGACATAAAGAGAGAGAGAGAGGGGGAGAGAGAGAGAGAGAGATAGAGAGAAAGTGAGGGAAGAGAGAGAGAGGGGGAGAGAGAGCAAGAAAGAGAGAGAGAGGGGGAGAGAGAGATAGAGAGATAGAGAGGGGTTGAGTGGAGGGGGGCAAGACAGACAGACAGACAGACAGACAGACAGACAGACAGACAGACAGACAGACAGACAGACAGACAGACAGACAGACAGACAGACAGACAGACAGACAGACAGACAGACAGACAGACAGACAGACAGACAGACAGACAGACAGACAGAGGAAGAAAGAAAGATTGATGAAGAGCGAGAGAGGTGCAGATGGGCATGTTTCTATAGGCAAACAGGAACGATTTGGGATGAAAGTATTGCATCATCCCCGGCAACCAATCAGAGGGCTCAGTTAAAATGTTCAAAGGGCGTGTCCTAGCAACAGCGGAGTAAATACCAGAGCAGCCATCATTGGATCTTGGTTGGTAAGATCACCCGTTAACATACAGCTCACACACACACACACACACACACACACACACACACACACACACACACACACACTCAAGACATTAGACATGTATGTCAGTCCTTTCTGTATAAAGATAGAGGCCTTGTAAAAGGGACAGGGTTTTTGGTATACACCGTTGAATTTGACTGCATATATATCTACAGGTTAGAGCTTCTACTGTAAGCTCTGTGTTGAGAGAAACTGTCTAAAACCCACACTTTGTAGGAAATATTGATCATAACTGTATTATAAACTGAATTATAAGTTTAGCCAATATATTCAATACATGCGTTATTGATAGAAGTATTGATTGATATTATGCAGACAAACATGAACTGTGTCTGTTCTGTTATAGTTGAATATGAATGAAATCCATACAAAATCTACTCAAAAGTATAAATCATTTCAAATTACTTATATTAAGAAAACCAGACTGCGCCATTTAAATGTATTTTTTACAGATAGGCACTCTGACATCATCTTACAAACAAATCATGTGTCACGTCCTGGCCAGTATAAGGGTTAATTGTTATTGTAGTTTGGTCAGGACGTGGCAGAGGGTATTTGTTTTATGTGATTCGGGGTGGTGTTTTGGTAGAAGCGCGTTTGATTTAGTATTTCCGGGTTTTTGGTTTTTGGTTTATGGTCTATCTTTATGTATTTCTATGTGTAGTCTAGTGAGTGTGTTTCTATGGTTGGTTAATTGGGGTTGGGACTCTCAATTGAAGGCAGGTGTTTTCTCTTTGCCTTTGATTGAGAGTCCTATATATTAGGGTGTGTTTGTGATTTGTGGGAGATTGTTCCGTGTATAGCGTCAAGCCTTACAGGACTGTTTATTGTCGGTTTGTTTCTTTTTGTATACGTGTTTATTTTGGGTTTTCCTTCTTTCCTCATAATAAAGAAGATGAGTATACATTTCCCTGCTGCGTTTTGGTCTCATCACTACGACAACTGTGACATCATGTGTTTAGTGATTCCAGATCAGATCAGAGGCAGTAGGGAGGACCAGGGATGTTCTGTTTAGTGATCAGAGGCAGTAGGGAGGACCAGGGATGTTCTCTGTTTAGTGAGTCCTCCAGATCAGAGGCAGT
>NW_021823041.1:25000-30000 GCF_901001165.1 Salmo trutta
GACCCATTTGGTGTCACGACACCAAATATGAATAATTGGACCAAGGCACAGTGTGAGTAGAGTTCCACATTTTAATGATAGTGAAACTTCCAAAACAACAAAGATATAACGATCGTGAAATACATAGCACACATAGGCACACATAAAAAAACAATATTCCACCTAGCACACTAAGTATGATCCCCAATTAGAGGTAACGATATTCAGCTGCCTCTAATTGGAAACCATACACACACACCAACATAGAAATCGAATACCTAGAAACCCCCCTAGTCACGCCCTGACCTAAAACACCATAGGGAACCCTGAGGGCTCTCTATGGTCAGGGTGTGACAGTACCCCCCCCCCCCCCCCCCCCCCCCGCCCAAAGGTGCGGACTCCGACCGCAAAACCTGAAACTAGATGGGGAGGGTTAGGGTGGGCAACTAGTGTCGGTGGCGGCTCCGGTGCAGGACGTAGCACCCACTCAGACCGCGGATCCGGCCATGGAGCCGGGCTGAACGCCGTGCCCAGACTGGGCATCGGTGCAGTGGAAGGCTCCGACCATGGAGCAGGACTGGACACCGTGCCTGGGCTGGGCATCGGTGCAGTGGAAGGCTCTGGCCATGGCACCGGCGCAGGAAGCTACGGGCCGTGGACCATCACCGGAAGCTCTGGGCCGCGGAAAATCACTGGATGCTCCGGACCGTGGACCGTCACTGGAGGCTCTGAACTGTGAACCGTCCCTGGAAGCTCTGGACTGTGAACTGTCGCTGGAAGCTCTGGACTGTGAACCGTTGCTGGAGGTTCCGGGCTGTTGACCGTTGCTGGAGACTCCGGACTGTACACACGCACTGGTGGACGAGTGCGGGGACGTACCGGGCTGGGAAGGCGCACTGGAGGCCTGGTGAGTGGAGCCGGCACAGGTTGCACCGGACTGATGACAAGCTCCTCAAAACGCCTGCGCTGCAGCATACTCCTAGCCAACATCCCTCTCCGATATCCCTCCTCAAACTGCTCCATCGACTCCCAGACGGTATCTGGCTCTCTCCTCGGCTCGGCCAACCACCCCTTGTGCCCCCCCCCTAAAAAAATCTTGGGGTTGCCCTTGGGTTGTTTGTGGCCGCGGACCCCGGCGTCGTCGTTGTCCTCCTTTTCTCCTCGGCGACTCCCGCCAAGGAAGGGTCTCGCATCCACCTAGTATCTCTTCCCATGACCAACTCTCCTTCACCTCCTGGGCATGCTGCTTGGTCCTGTTTAGGCAGGATATTCTGTCACGACCGTAGTATGAATAATTGGACCAAGGCGCAGCTTGAGTAGAGTTCCACATTTTAATGATAGTGAAACTTACAAAACAACAAAGATATAACGATCGTGAAATATGTAGCGCACATAGGCACTCATACAAAAACAATATCCCACCTAGTAGGTGGGAGAAAGGACACACTAAGTATGATCCCCAATTAGAGGTAACGATATTCAGCTGCTTCTAATTGGGAACCATACACACACACCAACATAGAAATATAATAACTAGAAACCCCCCTAGTCACGCCCTGACCTAAGGTGAATTTCACAAAATAGATGGCATCATGAGGAAGGAACATTATGTGGATATATTCAAGAAACATCTCAAGACATCAGTCGGGAAGTTAAAGCTTGGTCCCAAATGTCACGGCCTGACCATAGAGAGCCCTCGGGGTTCTCTATGGTGTTTTAGGTCAGGGCGTGACATTTGGGACCAAGCTTTAACTTCCTGACTGATGTCTTGAGATGTTTCTTGAATATATCCACATAATGTTCCTCCCTCATGATGCCATCTATTTTGTGAAATTCACCTGTCCCTCCTGCAGCAAAGCACCCCACAACATGATGCTGCCATCCCCATGCTTCACATTTGGGATGGTGCTCTTCGAATTGCAAGCCTCCCCATTTTTTCCTCCAAACATAATGATGGTCATTATGGCCAAACAATTCTATTTTTGTTTCATCAGACCAGAGTACATTTCTCCAAAATGTACGATCTTTGTCCCCATGTGCAGTTGCAAACCGTAGTCTGGCTTTTTTATGGCGGTTTCGGAGCAGTGGCTTCTTCCTGGCTTAGCGGCCTTTCAGGTCATGTCGATATAGGACTCGTTTTACTGTGGATATAGATACTTTTGTACCTGTTTCCTCCAGCATCTTCACTGTTGTTCTGGGATTGATTTGCACTTTTCGCATCAAAGTACGTTCATCTCTAGGAGACAGAACGCATCTCCTTCCTGAGCGGTATGACGACTGCATGGTCCCATGGTGTTTATACTTGCGTGCTATTGTTTGTACAGATGAACGTGGTACCGTCAGGCGTTTGGAAATTGCCCCCAAGGATGAACCAGACTTGTGGAGTTCTACAATTTTTTTCTGGGGTCTTGGCTGATTTCTTTTGATTTTCCCATTGATGTCAAGCAAAGAGGAACTGAGTTTGAAGGTAGGCCTTGAAATACATCCACAGGTACACCTCCAATTGACTCAAATGATGTCAATTAGCCTATCAGAAGCTTCTAAGCCATGACATAATTTTCTGGAATTTTTCAAGCTGTTTAAAGGCACAGTCAACTTAGTGTATGTAAACTTCTGACCCACTGGAATTTTGATACAGTGAATTATAGGTGAAATAATCTGTCTGTAAACAATTGTTGGAAAAATTACTTGTGTCATGCACAAAGTAGATGTCCTATCCGACTTACCAAAACTATAGTTTGTGAACAAGAAATTTGTGGAGTGGTTGAAAAACAAGTTTAAAGGACTCCAACTTAAGTGTATGTAAACTTCCGACTTCAACTGTATAGGAGTTTATCAAAATTGGATTTGTTTTCAAATTCTTTGTGAGTCTGTGTAATCTGAGGGAAAGATGTGTCTCTAATATAGTCATACATTTGGCAGAAGGTTAGGACGTGCACCTCAGTGTTTTCTCTTGAGAGTCAGTGAGCATAGCCTTGCTATTGAGAAAGGCAGCCAAAGGCCAGGTCTGCCTTTGGCTGCCTTTCTCAATAGCAAGGCTATGCTCACTGACTCTGTACAAAGTCAAAGATTTTGGCTCTTCTCCAGTTTCATTTCTCTGTAGGTGATAGCTTTGTTATGGAAGGTTTGGGAATCGCTTCCTTTCAGGTGGTTGAAGAATTGAATGGCTCTTTTCTAAGTGTTGATAATTAGCGGGTATCAGCCTAATTCTGCTCTGCCTGCATTATTTGGTGTTCTACGTTGTACACAGAGGATATTTTTTGCAGAATTCTCAGTTTGGTGTTTGTCCCATTTTGTGAATTCTTGGTTTGTGAGCGGACCCCAGACCTCACAACCATAAAGGGCAATGGATTCTATAACTGATTCAATTATTTATAGCCAGATTCTGATTGGTATGTCAAATTTTATGTTCCTTTTGGTGGCATAGAAGGCCCTCCTTGTCTCTCAGATTGTTCACAGCTTTGTGGAAGTTACCTGTGGCGCTGATGTTTAGGCCGAGGTATGTATTGTTGTTTTGTGTGCTCTAGGGTAACAGTTTATTATCCTGTTTGTGGTCCTGGCAATTGGACCTTTTTTGAACACAATTATTTTTGTCTTACTGAGATTTACTGTCAGGGCCCAAGTTTGACAGAATCTGTGCAAAATATCTAAGTGCTACTGTTGGCCCTGCTTGGTTGGGGACAGAAGCACCAGATCATCAGCAAACAGTAGATATTTGACTTCAGATTCTAGTAAGGTGAGGCTGGGTGCTGCAGACTGTTCTAGTTCCCTCGCCAATTCATTGATATATATGTTGATGAGGGTGGGGCTTATTAAGCTGTATCCCTGTCTCACCCTACGGCCCTGTGGAAAGAAATTTGTGTGTTTTTTTGTCAATTTTAACCGCACACTTGTTGTTTGTGTACATGGATTTCATGTCGTAAATTTGTATAGCATGCCAAATTGAGTGAAAAGCTTTTTTGAAATCAACATTGCATGAAAAGACTTTGCCTTTGTTTTTGTTTGTTTGTCATTTAGGTTGTGCAGGGTGAGTACGTGGTCTGTTGTATGGTAATTTGGTAAAAAGCCAATTTGACATTTGCTCAGTACATTGTTTTCACTGAGGAAATTAACTAGTCTGCTGTTAATGATAATGCAGAGGATTTTGCCAAGGTTGCTGTTGACGCATATCCCACGGTAGTTAATGGGGTAAAATTTGTCTCCACTTTTTTGGATTGGGGTGATCAATCCTTGGTTCCAAATATTGGGAAGATGCCAGAGCTCAGGATGATGTTAAAGAGTTTAAGTATAGCCAAAGATTTCTCCCAAATTCCAAATAAAAATACTGTCATTTAGAACATTTATTAGCAGAAAATAACAACTGGTAAAAAAATAACAGGGTAACTACAGCCAATTGGAATTTGTGGTCTGTATATTTCATCATTTCATTTAGGATACCATCAACACCACAGGCCTTTTTGGGTTGGAGGGTTTATATTTTGTCCTGTAGTTCATTCAATGTAATTGGAGTCTTTAATAGTTGATTCTAAGATTTGTAATTGATCATGTATATGTTTTTGCTGTTTGTTCTTTGTTATAGAGCCAAAAAGATTGGAGAAGCTGTTTAACCATACATCTCTGTTTTGGATAGATAATTCTAGATAACTCATCGTGTTGTTGTTTGTTTTAGAGTTTTCCAATTGTCCCAGAAGTGATTAGATTCTATGGATTCTTCAATTACATTGAGCTGATTTCTGACGTGCTGTTCCTTCTTTCTCCGTAGTGTATTTCTGTATTGTTTTAGTGATTCACCATAGTGAAGGTGTAGGCTCTGGTTTTCTGGGTCTCTATGTCTTGATTGGACAGGTTTCTTAATATCTTTCTTAGTTTTTTTGCATTCTTTATCAAACCATTTGTCATTATACATTTTTTAGGTTGTCTGCTTGAAATTTTTAGATTTGATAGGGAAGCTGAGAGGTCAAATATACCGTTTAGGTTTTCTTCTGCCAAATCTCTCCCTCTCTCTCTCTCTCTCTCTCTCA
>NW_021823041.1:35000-38590 GCF_901001165.1 Salmo trutta
TAAAGGGGCCGAGGTGGGTAAAGGGATCGAGGTGGGTAAAGGGGGCCGAGGTGGGTAAAGGGGCCGAGGTGGGTAAAGGGACCGAGGTGGGTAAAGGGACCGAGGTGGGTAAAGGAACCGAGGTGGGTAAAGGGATCGAGGTGGGTAAAGGGACCGAGGTGGGTAAAGGAACCGAGGTGGGTAAAGGGATCGAGGTGGGTAAAGAGACCGAGGTGGGTAAAGGGACCGAGGTGGGTAAAGGAACCGAGGTGGGTAAAGGGATCGAGGTGGGTAAAGGGACCGAGGTGGGTAAAGGAACCGAGGTGGGTAAAGGATCGAGGTGGGTAAAGGGATCGAGGTGGGTAAAGGGACCGAGGTGGGTAAAGGGACCGAGGTGGGTAAAGGGGCCGAGGTGGGTAAAGGGACCGAGGTGGGTAAAGGGACCGAGGTGGGTAAAGGGATCGAGGTGGGTAAAGGGATCGAGGTGGGTAAAGGGCCGAGGTGGGTAAAGGGACCGAGGTGGGTAAAGGGATCGAGGTGGGTAAAGGGGCCGAGGTGGGTAAAGGGGCCGAGGTGGGTAAAGGGACCGAGGTGGGTAAAGGGGCCGAGGTGGGTAAAGGGATCGAGGTGGGTAAAGGGGCCGAGGTGGGTAAAGGGGCCGAGGTGGGTAAAGGGGCCGAGGTGGGTAAAGGGATCGAGGTGGGTAAAGGGATCGAGGTGGGTAAAGGGACCGAGGTGGGTAAAGGGACCGAGGTGGGTAAAGGGATCGAGGTGGGTAAAGGGATCGAGGTGGGTAAAGGGACCGAGGTGGGTAAAGGGACCGAGGTGGGTAAAGGGACCGAGGTGGGTAAAGGGATCGAGGGGGTAAAGGGACCGAGGTGGGTAAAGGGACCGAGGTGGGTAAAGGGATCGAGGTGGGTAAAGGGATCGAGGTGGGTAAAGGGGCCGAGGTGGGTAAAGGGGCCGAGGTGGGTAAAGGGATCGAGGTGGGTAAAGGGACCGAGGTGGGTAAAGGGATCGAGGTGGGTAAAGGGATCGAGGTGGGTAAAGGGATCGAGGTGGGTAAAGGGGACCGAGGTGGGTAAAGGGACCGAGGTGGGTAAAGGGGCCGAGGTGGGTAAAGGGGCCGAGGTGGGTAAAGGGACCGAGGTGGGTAAAGGGATCGAGGTGGGTAAAGGGGGCCGAGGTGGGTAAAGGGACCGAGGTGGGTAAAGGGGGCCGAGGTGGGTAAAGGGGCCGAGGTGGGTAAAGGGACCGAGGTGGGTAAAGGGGCCGAGGTGGGTAAAGGGATCGAGGTGGGTAAAGGGGCCGAGGTGGGTTGTCTTGGCATTGAACAACAAATCAAATCACATTTTGATTGGTCGCGTACACGTTTTTTTGTAGACGTTAACATGGGTGTAGTCGAAACGCTTATGTTCCTATCTCCAACAGTAATAACTAACAACACAAAACAATACACACAAATCCCCCAAAACATTTAAGAAAAGAATTAAGAAACGAGCAATGTTAGTACGGAATATAAATATAGTGTGTATATACAGTATATATATATATATGATAGTGTGTATATACAGTATATATATATTTGATAGTGTGTATATACAGTATATACATACGATAGTGTGTATATACAGTATATATATATATCGATAGTGTGTATATACAGTATATATATGATAGTGTGTAAATATAGTATATAATATTTGATAGTGTGTATATACAGTGTATATATACATATGATAGTGTGAAATATAGTATATATATATTTGATAGTGTGTATATACAGTATATATATATATGATAGTGTGTAATATAGTATATATACACTGCTCAAAAAAATAAAGGGAACACTTAAACAACACATCCTAGATCTGAATGAAAGAAATAATCTTATTAAATACTTTTTCTTTACATAGTTGAATGTGCTGACAACAAAATCACACAAAAATAATCAATGGAAATCCAATTTCAACCACGGAGGTCTGGATTTGGAGTCACACTCAAAATTAAAGTGGAAAAACCACATTATAGGCTGATCCAACTTTGATGTAATGTCCTTAAAAACAAGTCAAAATGGGCTCAGTAGTGTGTGTGGCCTCCACGTAGCCTGTATGACTCCCCTACAACG
This sequence comes from Salmo trutta, assembly GCF_901001165.1. NCBI lineage: Eukaryota > Metazoa > Chordata > Actinopteri > Salmoniformes > Salmonidae > Salmo > Salmo trutta. The sequence goes on from NW_021823041.1 coordinate 37,108, forward strand.
CCTGGGCATGCTCCTGATGATCACGGTGGCGGATGGTCTCCTGAGGGATATCCCCTTTCAGACCTGGACTAAAGCATCCGCCAACTCCTGGACAGTCTGTGTGCCAACGGGGCGTTGGTGGATGGAGCGAGACATGATGTCCCAGATGTGCTCAATGGATTCAGGTCTGGGGACGGGCGGGCCAGTCCATAGCATCAATGCTTCCTCTTGCAGGAAACTGCTGACACCACTCCAGCCACATGAGGTCTAGCTTGTATTGCATTAGGAGGAACCAGGGCCAACCGCACCAGATATGGTCTCACAAGGGGTCTGAGGATCTCATTTCGGTACCTAATGGCAGTCAGGCTACCTCTGGCGAGCACATGGAGGGCTGTGCGGCCCCCCAAAGAAATGCCACCCCACACCATGACTGACCCACCGCCAAAACGGTCATGCTGGAGAATGTTGCAGGCAGCAGAGGTTCTCCACGGCGTCTCCAGACTCTGTCACGTCTGTCACGTGCATCAGTGTGAACCTGATTTTCTGTGAAGAGCACAGGGCGCCAGTGGCGAATTTGCCAATTCTGGTGTTCTCGGCAAATGCCAAACGTCTGCACGGTGTTGGGCTGTAAGCACAACCCCCACCTGTGGACGTCGGGCCTCATACCACCCTCATGGAGTCGTTTCTGACCGTTTGAGCAGACACATGCACATTTGTGGCCTGTGGAGGTTTTGCAGGGCTCTGGCAGTGCTCCTCCTGCCTCCTTGCACAAAGGCGGAGGTAGCGGTCCTGCTGCTGGGTTGTTTCCTCTGGCCTCCTCCACGTCTCCTGATGTACTGGCCTGTCTCTGGTAGCGCCTCCATGCTCTGGACACTACGCTGACAGACACAGCAAACCTTCTTGCCACAGCTCGCATTGATGTGCCATCCTGGATGAGCTGCACTACTGAGCCACTTGTGTGGGTTTGTAGACTCCGTCTCATGCTCCACTAGAGTGAAAGCACCGCCAGCATTCAAAAGTGACCAAAACATCAGCCAGGAAGCATAGGAACTGAGAAGGTCTGTGGTCTTCACCTGCAAGACCACTCCTTTATTGCGGGGTGTCTTGCTTATTGCCTATAATTTCCACTGTTGTCTATTCCATTTGCACAACAGCATGTGAAATGTATTGTCAATCAGTGTTGCTTCCTAAGTGGACAGTTTGATTTCACAGAAGTGTGATTGACTTGGAGACATTGTGTGTTTAAGTGTTCCCTTTATTTTTTGAGCATATATATATGTGATAGTGTATATATACAGTGTATATATATGTGATAGTGTGTATATATAGTATATATATATGTGATAGTGTATATATGTGATAGTGTATATATAATATATGTGATAGTGTATATATATATAGTATATATATATATGATAGTGGTGTATATAGAGTGTATATTACATATGATAGTGTGATATATAGTATATATATATATGATAGTGTGTATACAGTGTTATATACA
>NW_021823041.1:39090-63484 GCF_901001165.1 Salmo trutta
GTGGGTAAAGGGACCGTGGGATAAAGGACCGTGGTGTAAAGGATCGAGGTGTAAAGGGACCGAGTGGTAAAGGAACCGAGGTGGGTAAAGGGATCGAGGTGGGTAAAGGGATCGAGGTGGGTAAAGGGGCCGAGGTGGTAAAGGTGAGCCGAGGTGGGTAAGGGCCGAGGTGGGTAAAGGGGCCGAGGTGGGTAAAGGGGCCGAGGTGGGTAAAGGGCCGAGGTGGGTAAAGGGATCGAGGTGGGTAAAGGGGCCGAGGTGGGTTAAAGGATCGAGTGGGTAAAGGGGCCGAGGTGGGTAAAGGGGCCGAGGTGGGTAAGGGACCGAGGTGGTAAGGGACCGAGGTGGTACAGGACCGAGTGGGTAAGGATCGAGGTGGGTAAAGGGACCGAGGTGGGTAAAGGAACCGAGGTGGGTAAAGGATCGAGGTGGTAAAGAGACCGAGGTGGGTAAGGGACCGAGGGTGGGTAAAGGAACCGAGGTGGGTAAAGGGATCGAGGTGGGTAAAGGGACCGAGGTGGGTAAAGGAACCGAGGTGGGTAAAGGGTCGAGGTGGGTAAAGGGATCGAGGTGGTAAAGGACCGAGGTGGGTAAGGACCGAGGTGGGTAAAGGGGCCGAGGTGGGTAAAGGGACCGAGGTGGGTAAAGGACCGAGGTGGGTAAAGGGATCGAGGTGGAAGGATCGAGGTGGTAAAGGGGCCGAGGTGGGTAAAGGGACCGAGGTGGGAAAGGGATCGAGGTGGGTAAAGGGGCCGAGGTGGGTAAAGGGCCGAGGTGGGTAAGGGACCGAGGTGGTAAAGGGGCCGAGGGGGTAAAGGGATCGAGGTGGGTAAAGGGCCGAGTGGGTAAGGGGCCGAGGTGGGTAAAGGGCCGAGGTGGGTAAAGGGATCGAGGTGGGTAAAGGGATCGAGGTGGGTAAAGGACCGAGGTGGGTAAAGGGACCGAGGTGGGTAAGGGATCGAGGTGGGTAAAGGGATCGAGGTGGGTAAAGGGACCGAGGTGGGTAAAGGGACCGAGGTGGGTAAAGGGACCGAGGTGGGTAAAGGATCGAGGTGGGTAAAGGACCGAGGTGGGTAAAGGGACCGAGGTGGGTAAAGGGATCGAGGTGGTAAAGGGATCGAGGTGGTAAGGGGCCGAGGTGGGTAAAGGGGCCGAGGTGGGTAAAGGGATCGAGGTGGGTAAAGGGATCGAGGTGGGTAAAGGGATCGAGGTGGGTAAGGGATCGAGGTGGGTAAAGGGATCGAGGTGGGTAAAGGGATCGAGGTGGGTAAGGGACCGAGGTGGGTAAAGGGACCGAGGTGGGTAAAGGGGCCGAGGTGGGTAAAGGGGCCGAGGTGGGTAAAGGGACCGAGGTGGGTAAAGGGATCGAGGTGGGTAAAGGGGGCCGAGGTGGGTAAAGGGACCGAGGTGGGTAAAGGGGGCCGAGGGTGGGTAAAGGGGCCGAGGTGGGTAAAGGGACCGAGGTGGGTAAAGGGGCCGAGGTGGGTAAAGGGATCGAGGTGGGTAAAGGGGCCGAGGTGGGTTGTCTTGGCATTGAACAACAAATCAAATCACATTTTGATTGGTCGCGTACACGTTTTTTTGTAGACGTTAACATGGGTGTAGTCGAAACGCTTATGTTCCTATCTCCAACAGTAATAACTAACAACACAAAACAATACACACAAATCCCCCAAAACATTTAAGAAAAGAATTAAGAAACGAGCAATGTTAGTACGGAATATAAATATAGTGTGTATATACAGTATATATATATATATGATAGTGTGTATATACAGTATATATATATATTTGATAGTGTGTATATACAGTATATATACATACGATAGTGTGTATATACAGTATATATATATATCTGATAGTGTGTATATACAGTATATATATATATGATAGTGTGTAAATATAGTATATATATATATTTGATAGTGTGTATATACAGTGTATATATACATATGATAGTGTGTAAATATAGTATATATATATATTTGATAGTGTGTATATACAGTATATATATATATGATAGTGTGTATATATAGTATATATACACTGCTCAAAAAAATAAAGGGAACACTTAAACAACACATCCTAGATCTGAATGAAAGAAATAATCTTATTAAATACTTTTTTTCTTTACATAGTTGAATGTGCTGACAACAAAATCACACAAAAATAATCAATGGAAATCCAATTTATCAACCCACGGAGGTCTGGATTTGGAGTCACACTCAAAATTAAAGTGGAAAACCACATTATAGGCTGATCCAACTTTGATGTAATGTCCTTAAAACAAGTCAAAATGAGGCTCAGTAGTGTGTGTGGCCTCCACGTGCCTGTATGACCTCCCTACAACGCCTGGGCATGCTCCTGATGAGGTGGCGGATGGTCTCCTGAGGGATCTCCTTTCAGACCTGGACTAAAGCATCCGCCAACTCCTGGACAGTCTGTGGTGCAACGGGGCGTTGGTGGATGGAGCGAGACATGATGTCCCAGATGTGCTCAATTGGATTCAGGTCTGGGGAACGGGCGGGCCAGTCCATAGCATCAATGCCTTCCTCTTGCAGGAACTGCTGACACACTCCAGCCACATGAGGTCTAGCATTGTATTGCATTAGGAGGAACCCAGGGCCAACCGCACCAGCATATGGTCTCACAAGGGGTCTGAGGATCTCATTTCGGTACCTAATGGCAGTCAGGCTACCTCTGGCGAGCACATGGAGGGCTGTGCGGCCCCCCAAAGAAATGCCACCCCACACCATGACTGACCCACCGCCAAACCGGTCATGCTGGAGAATGTTGCAGGCAGCAGAAGGTTCTCCACGGCGTCTCCAGACTCTGTCACGTCTGTCACGTGCTCAGTGTGAACCTGCTTTCATCTGTGAAGAGCACAGGGCGCCAGTGGCGAATTTGCCAATCTTGGTGTTCTCTGGCAAATGCCAACGTCCTGCACGGTGTTGGGCTGTAAGCACAACCCCCACCTGTGGACGTCGGGCCCTCATACCACCCTCATGGAGTCTGTTTCTGACCGTTTGAGCAGACACATGCACATTTGTGGCCTGCTGGAGGTCATTTTGCAGGGCTCTGGCAGTGCTCCTCCTGCTCCTCCTTGCACAAAGGCGGAGGTAGCGGTCCTGCTGCTGGGTTGTTGCCCTCCTCTGGCCTCCTCCACGTCTCCTGATGTACTGGCCTGTCTCCTGGTAGCGCCTCCATGCTCTGGACACTACGCTGACAGACACAGCAAACCTTCTTGCCACAGCTCGCATTGATGTGCCATCCTGGATGAGCTGCACTACCTGAGCCACTTGTGTGGGTTGTAGACTCCGTCTCATGCTACCACTAGAGTGAAAGCACCGCCAGCATTCAAAAGTGACCAAAACATCAGCCAGGAAGCATAGGAACTGAGAAGTGGTCTGTGGTCTTCACCTGCAGAACCACTCCTTTATTGCGGGTGTCTTGCTTATTGCCTATAATTTCCACCTGTTGTCTATTCCATTTGCACAACAGCATGTGAAATGTATTGTCAATCAGTGTTGCTTCCTAAGTGGACAGTTTGATTTCACAGAAGTGTGATTGACTTGGAGTTACATTGTGTTGTTTAAGTGTTCCCTTTATTTTTTTGAGCAGTATATATATTTGATAGTGTGTATATACAGTGTATATATACATATGATAGTGTGTATATATAGTATATATATATATTTGATAGTGTGTACATACAGTGTATATATATATGATAGTGTGTATATATAGTATATATATATTTGATAGTGTGTATATAGAGTGTATATATACATATGATAGTGTGTATATATAGTATATATATATATTTGATAGTGTGTATATACAGTGTATATATACATATGATAGTGTGTATATACAGTATATATATATATGATAATGTGTATATACAGTATATATATATGATAGTGTGTATATACAGTATATATATGATAATGTGTATATACAGTATATATATATGACAATGTGTATATACAGTATATATATATGATAGTGTGTATATACAGTATATATATATATATATGATAGTGTGTATATACAGTATATATATATATATATATATATATATATATATGGTAGAGTGTATATACAGTATATATATGACAGTGTGTATAGACAGTATATATATGATAGTGTGTATATACAGTATATATATGATAGTGTGTATATACAGTATATATATGATAGTGTGTATATACAGTATATATATATATGATAGTGTGTATATACAGTATATATATATATATATATATATATGATAGTGTGTATATACAGTATATATATATATATATATTTATATGATAGTGTGTATATACAGTATATATATATGATAGTGTGTATATACAGTATATATATATATATATATATATATATATATATATATATATGGTAGAGTGTATATACAGTATATATATGATAGTGTGTATAGACAGTATATATATGATAGTGTGTATATACAGTATATATATGATAGTGTGTATATACAGTATATATATGATAGTGTGTATATACAGTATATATATATGGTAGTGTGTATATACAGTATATATCTGATAGTTTGTATATACAGTATATATATATATATATGGTAGTGTGTATATACAGTATATATATGATAGTGTGTATATACAGTATATATATATATGATAGTGTGTATATACAGTGTATATATATATATGATAGTGTGTGTATATACAGTATATATATGATAGTGTGTATATACAGTATATATATATGATAGTGTGTATATACAGTATATATATATGATAGTGTGTATATACAGTATATATATATATGATAGTGTGTATATACAGTATATATATATGATAGTGTGTATATACAGTATATATATATGATAGTGTGTATATACAGTATATATATATGATAGTGTGTATATACAGTATTTATATATGATAGTTTGTATATACATATGGTAGTTATATTGGATTGGCCTTGACTAGAATACTGTATATATACTGAGTGATAAAACATTAAGAACCCCTGCTCTTTCCATGACATAGACTGACCAGGTGAATCCAAGTATGATCCCTTATTGATGTCACCTGTTAAATCCACTTCAAGCAGTGTAGTTGAATGGGAGGAGACAGGTTAAACAAGGATCTTTAAGCCTTGAGACATTTGAGACATGGATTGTGTATGTGCGCCATTCAGAGGGTGAATGGGCAAGACAAAAGATTGGATTGCGTTTAAACGGGGTATGATAGTAGGTACCAGGCGCACAGGTTTGAGTGTGTCAAGAACTCAAAATATTTTTTTTTTACCTCAAATTAGTCCATTCGGAAGTTTTTCTTATGATTTTTGTTGTTGTGTAATCTTTCCTTTATTTGCTGAAGTGTGAAGGCCCACCTAACAGTTTCCCGTGTGTATCAAGAATGTTCCGCCACTCAAAGGACATCCAGTCAACTTGACACAACTGTGGGAAGAGTTAGAGTCAACATGGGCCAGCATCCCTGTGGAACGCTTTCGACACCTTGTAGATCCTCACCTCGACAAATTGAGGCTGTTCCGAGGGCAAAAGAGGGCCAACACAATATTAGGAAGGTGTTCCTAATTTTTTGTACACTCAGTCTATACATATGAGATGGGTAAAACCGTATGTAAACATTATTAAAGTGACCAGTGTTCCTTGTCTGTAGGCAGCAGTCTCTAAGGTGCAGGGTTGAGTAACCGGGTGGTAGCCGGCTAGTAACAGTGACTCAAGTTCAGGGCCGGCTGGCGGTGACTATTTATCAGTCTGACGGCCTTGAGATAGAACCTGTCTTTTAGTCTCTCAGTCCCAGCTTTGTTGCACTTGATGTGTTGGGAGCATCGCCCCACCACCCTCTGGAGTGCCCTGACGTTGCGGATGGTGCAGTTGCCGTACCAGGCGGTGATACAGCCCGACGGGATGCTCTCAATGGCGCATCTGTAGAAGTTTGTGAGGGCCTTATGGGTCAAGCCGAATTAAGAGCTGTTTCACCTTCTTCAACCCCCCTGTCTGTGTGGAAGATCCATTTCGGGTTGTCAGCGATGTGTACACTGAGGAACTTGAAGGTTTTCAACCTCTCCACTACGTCCCTGTCGATGTGGATAAAGGCGTGCGTCATCTGCTGTCTCCACGATCAGCTCCTTTGTTTTGTTGGCATTGAGGGAGAGGTTATTTTCCTGGCACCACTCCGCCAGGGGCCCTCACCTCTTCCCTGTAGGCTGTATCGTTGTTGTTGGCAATCAGGCCTACCACTGTCTTCTGCAAACTTGATGATTGAGTTGGAGACGTATCTGGCCATGCAGGGAGTACAGGAGGGGTAAACAGGGAGTACAGGAGGGGTGAACAGGGAGTACAGGAGGGGTGAACAGTGAGTACAGGAGGGGTGAACAGGGAGTACAGGAGGGGTAAACAGGGAGTACAGGAGGGGCTGAGCATGCCCCCTTGTGGGGCCCCCATGTTGAAGATCAGAGACTGTAGACTGTAGTGTTGAGGGCCAGTGACTGTAGACTGTAGACTGAAGCATTGAGGATAAGTGACTGTAGACTATAGTGTTGAGAATCAGTGACTGTAGACTATAGTGTTGAGGGTCAGTGACTGTAGACTGTAGTGTTGAGGGTCAGTGACTGTAGACTGTAGACTGTAGTGTTGAGGGTCAGTGACTATAGACTGTAGTGTTGAGATCAGTGACTGTAGACTGTAGACTATAGACTGTAGTGTTGAGGATCTGTCACTGTAGACTGTAGACTGTAGACTGTAGACTGTAGGATGTAGACTGTAGACTGTAGACTGTAGAATGTAGACTGTAGACTGTAGAATGTAGACTGTAGACTGTAGACTGTAGACTGTAGACTGTAGAATGTAGACTGTAGAATGTAGACTGTAGACTGTAGACTGTAGACTGTAGAATGTAGAATGTAGACTGTAGACTGTAGAATGTAGACTGTAGACTGTAGAATGTAGACTGTAGACTGTAGACTGTAGACTGTAGACTGTAGAATGTAGACTGTAGACTGTAGACTGTAGAATGTAGACTGTAGACGGTAGACTGTAGACAGTAGACGGTAGACTGTAGAATGTAGACTGTAGACTTGGGGAGAATATGTCGTTGTTACACAGTGTTTCCAGAAAAAAACACAAACCACATCTGTTATGAAAGATTAATCTAAACTACTACGACATCAACTAACCCTGATCATTACCCAGTGTGTTCTGATAGATCAGTTAACCCTGATCATTACCCAGTGTGTTCTGATAGAAATAAACCCTGATCATTACCCAGTGTGTTCTGATAGAACTAACCCTGATCATTACCCAGTGTGTTCTGATAGAACTAACCCTGATCATTACCCAGTGTGTTCTAATAGAACTAACCCTGATCATTACCCAGTGTGTTCTAATAGAACTAACCCTGATCATTACCCAGTGTGTTCTGATAGATCAGTTAACCCTGATCATTACCCAGTGTGTTCTGATAGATCAGTTAACCCTGATCATTACCCAGTGTGTTCTGATAGAACTAACCCTGATCATTACCCAGTGTGTTCTAATAGATCTAACCCTGATAATTATCCAGTGTGTTCTGATAGAACTAACCCTGATCATTACCCAGTGTGTTCTAATAGAACTAACCCTTATCATTACCCAGTGTGTTCTGATAGATCAGTTAACCCTGATCATTACCCAGTGTGTTCTGATAGAACTAACCCTGATCATTACCCAGTGTGTTCTGATAGAACTAACCCTGATCATTACCCAGTGTGTTCTGATAGAACTAACCCTGATCATTACCCAGTGTGTTCTGATAGAACTAACCCTGATCATTACCCAGTATGTTCTGATAGAACTAACCCTGATCATTACCCAGTGTGTTCTGATAGATCAGTTAACCCTGATCATTACCCAGTGTGTTCTGATAGAACTAACCCTGATCATTACCCAGTGTGTTCTGATAGAACTAACCCTGATCATTACCCAGTGTGTTCTAATAGAACTAACCCTGATCATTACCCAGTGTGTTCTGATAGAACTAACCCTGATCATTACCCAGTGTGTTCTAATAGAACTAACCCTGATCATTACCCAGTGTGTTCTAATAGAACTAACCCTGATCATTACCCAGTGTGTTCTAATAGAACTAACCCTGATCATTACCCAGTGTGTTCTGATAGAACTAACCCTGATCATTACCCAGTGTGTTCTGATAGAACTAACCCTGATCATTACCCAGTGTGTTCTGATAGATCAGTTAACCCTGATCATTACCCAGTGTGTTCTGATAGATCAGTTAACCCTGATCATTACCCAGTGTGTTCTGATAGAACTAACCCTGATCATTACCCAGTGTGTTCTGATAGAACTAACCCTGATCATTACCCAGTGTGTTCTGATAGAACTAACCCTGATCATTACCCAGTGTGTTCTAATAGAACTAACCCTGATCATTACCCAGTGTGTTCTGATAGATCAGTTAACCCTGATCATTACCCAGTGTGTTCTTATAGAACTAAACCCTGATCATTACCCAGTGTGTTCTGATAGAACTAACCCTGATCATTACCCAGTGTGTTCTGATAGAACTAACCCTGATCATTACCCAGTGTGTTCTAATAGAACTAACCCTGATCATTACCCAGTGTGTTCTAATAGAACTAACCCTGATCCTTACCCAGTGTGTTCTGATAGAACTAACCCTGATCATTACCCAGTGTGTTCTGATAGAACTAACCCTGATCATTACCCAGTGTGTTCTGATAGAACTAACCCTGATCATTACCCAGTGTGTTCTGATAGAACTAACCCTGATCATTACCCAGTGTGTTCTAATAGAACTAACCCTGATCATTACCCAGTGTTTTCTGATAGATCAGTTAACCCTGATCATTACCCAGTGTGTTCTGACAGATCAGTTAACCCTGATCATTACCCAGTGTGTTCTGATAGATCAGTTAACCCTGATCATTACCCAGTGTGTTCTGATAGAACTAACCCTGATCATTACCCAGTGTGTTCTAATAGATCTAACCCTGATAATTATCCAGTGTGTTCTGATAGAACTAACCCTGATCATTACCCAGTGTGTTCTAATAGAACTAACCCTTATCATTACCCAGTGTGTTCTGATAGATCAGTTAACCCTGATCATTACCCAGTGTGTTCTAATAGAACTAACCCTTATCATTACCCAGTGTGTTCTAATAGAACTAACCCTGATCATTACCCAGTGTGTTCTGATAGAACTAACCCTGATCATTACCCAGTGTGTTCTAATAGAACTAACCCTGATCATTACCCAGTGTGTTCTAATAGAACTAACCCTGATCATTACCCAGTGTGTTCTGATAGAACTAACCCTGATCATTACCCAGTGTGTTCTGATAGAACTAACCCTGATCATTACCCAGTGTGTTCTAATAGAACTAACCCTGATCATTACCCAGTGTGTTTTGATAGATCAGTTAACCCTGATCATTATCCAGTGTGTTCTGATAGAACTAACCCTGATCATTACCCAGTGTGTTCTGATAGAACTAACCCTGATCATTACCCAGTGTGTTCTGATAGAACTAACCCTGATCATTACCCAGTGTGTTCTGATAGAACTAACCCTGATCATTACCCAGTGTGTTCTGATAGATCAGTTAACCCTGATCATTACCCAGTTTGTTCTAATAGAACTAACCCTGATCATTACCCAGTGTGTTCTGATAGATCAACTAACCCTGATCATTACCCAGTGTGTTCTAATAGAACTAACCCTGATCATTACCCAGTGTGTTCTGATAGAACTAACCCTGATCATTACCCAGTGTGTTCTAATAGAACTAACCCTGATAATTACCCAGTGTGTTCTAATAGAACTAACCCTGATCATTACCCAGTGTGTTCTGATAGAACTAACCCTGATCATTACCCAGTGTGTTCTGATAGAACTAACCCTGATCATTACCCAGTGTGTTCTAATAGAACTAACCCTGATCATTACCCAGTGTGTTCTGATAGATCAGTTAACCCTGATCATTACCCAGTGTGTTCTAATAGAACTAACCCTGATCATTACCCAGTGTGTTCTGATAGAACTAACCCTGATCATTACCCAGTGTGTTCTGATAGAACTAACCCTGATCATTACCCAGTGTGTTCTGATAGAACTAACCCTGATCATTACCCAGTGTGTTCTGATAGAACTAACCCTGATCATTACCCAGTGTGTTCTGATAGAACTAACCCTGATCATTACCCAGTGTGTTCTAATAGAACTAACCCTGATCATTACCCAGTGTGTTCTGATAGATCAGTTAACCCTGATCATTACCCAGTGTGTTCTAATAGAACTAACCCTGATCATTACCCAGTGTGTTCTAATAGAACTAACCCTGATCATTACCCAGTGTGTTCTGATAGAACTAACCCTGATCATTACCCAGTGTGTTCTGATAGAACTAACCCTGATCATTACCCAGTGTGTTCTGATAGAACTAACCCTGATCATTACCCAGTGTGTTCTGATAGATCAGTTAACCATGATCATTACCCAGTGTGTTCTGATAGAACTAACCCTGATCATTACCCAGTGTGTTCTGATAGAACTAACCCTGATCATTACCCAGTGTGTTCTGATAGAACTAACCCTGATCATTACCCAGTGTGTTCTGATAGATCAGTTAACCCTGATCATTACCCAGTGTGTTCTGATAGATCAGTTAACCCTGATCATTACCCAGTGTGTTCTGATAGAACTAACCCTGATCATAACCCAGTGTGTTCTGATAGAACTACCCTGATCATTACCCAGTGTGTTCTGATAGAACTAACCCCGATCATTACCCAGTGTGTTCTAATAGAACTAACCCTGATCATTACCCAGTGTGTTCTGATGGAACTAACCCTGATCATTACCCAATGTGTTCTGATAGAACTAACCCTGATCATTACCCAGTGTGTTCTGATTGATCAGTTAACCCTGATCATTACCCAGTGTGTTCTGATAGAACTAACCCTGATCATTACCCAGTGTGTTCTGATAGAACTAACCCTGATCATTACCCAGTGTGTTCTGATAGAACTAACCCTGATCATTACCCAGTGTGTTCTGATAGAACTAACCCTGATCATTACCCAGTGTGTTCTGATAGAACTAACCCTGATCATTACCCAGTGTGTTCTGATAGAACTAACCCTGATCATTACCCAGTGTGTTCTGATAGAACTAACCCTGATCATTACCCAGTGTGTTCTGATAGAACTAACCCTGATCATTACCCAGTGTGTTCTAATAGAACTAACCCTGATCATTACCCAGTGTGTTCTGATAGAACTAACCCTGATCATTACCCAGTGTGTTCTAATAGAACTAACCCTGATCATTACCCAGTGTGTTCTGATAGAACTAACCCTGATCATTACCCAGTGTGTTCTGATAGATCAGTTAACCCTGATCATTACCCAGTGTGTTCTGAAGGAACTAACCCTGATCATTACACAGTGTGTTCTGATAGAACTAACCCTGATCATTACCCAGTGTGTTCTGAAGGAACTAACCCTGATCATTACCCAGTGTGTTCTGATAGAACTAACCCTGATCATTACCCAGTGCGTTCTGATAGATCAGTTAACCCTGATCATTACCCAGTGTGTTCTGATAGATCAGTTAACCCTGATCATTACCCAGTGTGTTCTGATAGAACTAACCCTGATCATAACCCAGTGTGTTCTGATAGAACTACCCTGATCATTACCCAGTGTGTTCTGATAGAACTAACCCCGATCATTACCCAGTGTGTTCTGATAGAACTAACCCTGATCATTACCCAGTGTGTTCTGATAGAACTAACCCTGATCATTACCCAGTGTGTTCTGATAGAACTAACCCTGATCATTACCCAGTGTGTTCTAATAGAACTAACCCTGATCATTACCCAGTGTGTTCTGATAGATCAGTTAACCCTGATCATTACCCAGTGTGTTCTGATAGATCAGTTAACCCTGATCATTACCCAGTGTGTTCTGATAGATCAGTTAACCCTGATCATTACCCAGTGTGTTCTGATAGAACTAACCCTGATCATTACCCAGTGTGTTCTAATAGATCTAACCCTGATAATTATCCAGTGTGTTCTGATAGAACTAACCCTGATCATTACCCAGTGTGTTCTAATAGAACTAACCCTGATCATTACCCAGTGTGTTCTGATAGATCAACTAACCCTGATCATTACCCAGTGTGTTCTAATAGAACTAACCCTGATCATTACCCAGTGTGTTCTGATAGAACTAACCCTGATCATTACCCAGTGTGTTCTAATAGAACTAACCCTGATAATTACCCAGTGTGTTCTAATAGAACTAACCCTGATCATTCCCCAGTGTGTTCTGATAGAACTAACCCTGATCATTACCCAGTGTGTTCTGATAGAACTAACCCTGATCATTACACAGTGTGTTCTAATAGAACTAACCCTGATCATTACCCAGTGTGTTCTGATAGATCAGTTAACCCTGATCATTACCCAGTGTGTTCTAATAGAACTAACCCTGATCATTAACCACTGTGTTCTGATAGAACTAACCCTGATCATTACCCAGTGTGTTCTGATAGAACTAACCCTGATCATTACCCAGTGTGTTCTGATAGAACTAACCCTGATCATTACCCAGTGTGTTCTGATAGAACTAACCCTGATCATTACCCAGTGTGTTCTAATAGAACTAACCCTGATCATTACCCAGTGTGTTCTGATATATCAGTTAACCCTGATCATTACCCAGTGTGTTCTAATAGAACTAACCCTGATCATTACCCAGTGTGTTCTAATAGAACTAACCCTGATCATTACCCAGTGTGTTCTGATAGAACTAACCCTGATCATTACCCAGTGTGTTCTGATAGAACTAACCCTGATCATTACCCAGTGTGTTCTGATAGAACTAACCCTGATCATTACCCAGTGTGTTCTGATAGATCAGTTAACCCTGATCATTACCCAGTGTGTTCTGATAGAACTAACCCTGATCATTACCCAGTGTGTTCTGATAGAACTAACCTTGATCATTACCCAGTGTGTTCTGATAGAACTAACCCTGATCATTACCCAATGTGTTCTGATAGATCAGTTAACCCTGATCATTACCCAGTGTATTCTGATAGATCAGTTAACCCTGATCATTACCCAGTGTGTTCTGATAGAACTAACCCTGATCATAACCCAGTGTGTTCTGATAGAACTACCCTGATCATTACCCAGTGTGTTCTGATAGAACTAACCCCGATCATTACCCAGTGTGTTCTAATAGAACTAACCCTGATCATTACCCAGTGTGTTCTGATATAACTAACCCTGATCATTACCCAGTGTGTTCTAATAGAACTAACCCTGATCATTACCCAGTGTGTTCTAATAGAACTAACCCTGATCATTACCCAGTGTGTTCTGATAGAACTAACCCTGATCATTACCCAGTGTGTTCTAATAGAACTAACCCTGATCATTACCCAGTGTGTTCTAATAGAACTAACCCTGATCATTACCTAGTGTGTTCTGATAGAACTAACCCTGATCATTACCCAGTGTGTTCTAATAGAACTAACCCTGATCATTACCCAGTGTGTTCTGATAGAACTAACCCTGATCATTAACCAGTGTGTTCTGATGGAACTAACCCTGATCATTACCCAGTGTGTTCTGATAGAACTAACCCTGATCATTACCCAGTGTGTTCTGATAGATCAGTTAACCCTGATCATTACCCAGTGTGTTCTGATAGAACTAACCCTGATCATTACCCAGTGTGTTCTGATAGAACTAACCCTGACAATTACCCAGTGTGTTCTGATAGAACTAACCCTGATCATTACCCAGTGTGTTCTGATAGAACTAACCCT
This sequence comes from Salmo trutta, assembly GCF_901001165.1. Taxonomy (NCBI): domain Eukaryota; kingdom Metazoa; phylum Chordata; class Actinopteri; order Salmoniformes; family Salmonidae; genus Salmo; species Salmo trutta. The sequence continues at coordinate 52,974 of NW_021823041.1, forward strand.
GATCATTACCCAGTGTGTTCTGATAGAACTAACCCTGATCATTACCCAGTGTGTTCTGATAGAACTAACCCTGATCATTACCCAGTGTGTTCTGATAGATCAGTTAACCCTGATCATTACCCAGTGTGTTCTGATAGAACTAACCCTGATCATTACCCAGTGTGTTCTGATAGAACTAACCCTGATCATTACCCAGTGTGTTCTGATAGAACTAACCCTGATCATTACCCAGTGTGTTCTGATAGATCAGTTAACCCTGATCATTACCCAGTGTGTTCTGATAGATCAGTTAACCCTGATCATTACCCAGTGTGTTCTGATAGAACTAACCCTGATCATAACCCAGTGTGTTCTGATAGAACTACCCTGATCATTACCCAGTGTGTTCTGATAGAACTAAACCCCGATCATTACCCAGTGTGTTCTGATAGAACTAACCCTGATCATTACCCAGTGTGTTCTGATAGAACTAACCCTGATCATTACCCAGTGTGTTCTGATAGAACTAACCCTGATCATTACCCAGTGTGTTCTAATAGAACTAACCCTGATCATTACCCAGTGTGTTCTGATAGAACTAACCCTGATCATTACCCAGTGTGTTCTAATAGAACTAACCCTGATCATTACCCAGTGTGTTCTGATAGAACTAACCCTGATCATTACCCAGTGTGTTCTGATAGATCAGTTAACCCTGATCATTACCCAGTGTGTTCTGAAGGAACTAACCCTGATCATTACACAGTGTGTTCTGATAGAACTAACCCTGATCATTACCCAGTGTGTTCTGATAGAACTAACCCTCATCATTACCCAGTGCGTTCTGATAGATCAGTTAACCCTGATCATTACCCAGTGTGTTCTGATAGATCAGTTAACCCTGATCATTACCCAGTGTGTTCTGATAGAACTAACACTGATCATAACCCAGTGTGTTCTGATAGAACTACCCTGATCATTACCCAGTGTGTTCTGATAGAACTAACCCCGATCATTACCCAGTGTGTTCTGATAGAACTAACCCTGATCATTACCCAGTGTGTTCTGATAGAACTAACCCTGATCATTACCCAGTGTGTTCTGATAGAACTAACCCTGATCATTACCCAGTGTGTTCTAATAGAACTAACCCTGATCATTACCCAGTGTGTTCTGATAGATCAGTTAACCCTGATCATTACCTAGTGTGTTCTGATAGATCAGTTAACCCTGATCATTACCCAGTGTGTTCTGATAGATCAGTTAACCCTGATCATTACCCAGTGTGTTCTGATAGAACTAACCCTGATCATTACCCAGTGTGTTCTAATAGATCTAACCCTGATAATTATCCAGTGTGTTCTGATAGAACTAACCCTGATCATTACCCAGTGTGTTCTAATAGAACTAACCCTGATCATTACCCAGTGTGTTCTGATAGATCAACTAACCCTGATCATTACCCAGTGTGTTCTAATAGAACTAACCCTGATCATTACCCAGTGTGTTCTGATAGAACTAACCCTGATCATTACCCAGTGTGTTCTAATAGAACTAACCCTGATAATTACCCAGTGTGTTCTAATAGAACTAACCCTGATCATTCCCCAGTGTGTTCTGATAGAACTAACCCTGATCATTACCCAGTGTGTTCTGATAGAACTAACCCTGATCATTACACAGTGTGTTCTAATAGAACTAACCCTGATCATTACCCAGTGTGTTCTGATAGATCAGTTAACCCTGATCATTACCCAGTGTGTTCTAATAGAACTAACCCTGATCATTAACCACTGTGTTCTGATAGAACTAACCCTGATCATTACCCAGTGTGTTCTGATAGAACTAACCCTGATCATTACCCAGTGTGTTCTGATAGAACTAACCCTGATCATTACCCAGTGTGTTCTGATAGAACTAACCCTGATCATTACCCAGTGTGTTCTAATAGAAATAACCCTGATCATTACCCAGTGTGTTCTGATAGATCAGTTAACCCTGATCATTACCCAGTGTGTTCTAATAGAACTAACCCTGATCATTACCCAGTGTGTTCTAATAGAACTAACCCTGATCATTACCCAGTGTGTTCTGATAGAACTAACCCTGATCATTACCCAGTGTGTTCTGATAGAACTAACCCTGATCATTACCCAGTGTGTTCTGATAGAACTAACCCTGATCATTACCCAGTGTGTTCTGATAGATCAGTTAACCCTGATCATTACCCAGTGTGTTCTGATAGAACTAACCCTGATCATTACCCAGTGTGTTCTGATAGAACTAACCTTGATCATTACCCAGTGTGTTCTGATAGAACTAACCCTGATCATTACCCAATGTGTTCTGATAGATCAGTTAACCCTGATCATTACCCAGTGTATTCTGATAGATCAGTTAACCCTGATCATTACCCAGTGTGTTCTGATAGAACTAACCCTGATCATAACCCAGTGTGTTCTGATAGAACTACCCTGATCATTACCCAGTGTGTTCTGATAGAACTAACCCCGATCATTACCCAGTGTGTTCTAATAGAACTAACCCTGATCATTACCCAGTGTGTTCTGATATAACTAACCCTGATCATTACCCAGTGTGTTCTAATAGAACTAACCCTGATCATTACCCAGTGTGTTCTAATAGAACTAACCCTGATCATTACCCAGTGTGTTCTGATAGATCAGTTAACCCTGATCATTACCCAGTGTGTTCTGATAGATCAGTTAACCCTGATCATTACCCAGTGTGTTCTGATAGAACTAACCCTGATCATTACCCAGTGTGTTCTAATAGAACTAACCCTGATCATTACCCAGTGTGTTCTAATAGAACTAACCCTGATCATTACCTAGTGTGTTCTGATAGAACTAACCCTGATCATTACCCAGTGTGTTCTAATAGAACGAACCCTGATCATTACCCAGTGTGTTCTGATAGAACTAACCCTGATCATTAACCAGTGTGTTCTGATGGAACTAACCCTGATCATTACCCAGTGTGTTCTGATAGAACTAACCCTGATCATTACCCAGTGTGTTCTGATAGATCAGTTAACCCTGATCATTACCCAGTGTGTTCTGATAGAACTAACCCTGATCATTACCCAGTGTGTTCTGATAGAACTAACCCTGACAATTACCCAGTGTGTTCTGATAGAACTAACCCTGATCATTACCCAGTGTGTTCTGATAGAACTAACCCTGATCATTACCCAGTGTGTTCTGATAGAACTAACCCTGATCATTACCCAGTGTGTTCTGATAGAACTAACCCTGATCATTACCCAGTGTGTTCTGATAGAACTAACCCTGATCATTACCCAGTGTGTTCTGATAGATCAGTTAACCCTGATCATTACCCAGTGTGTTCTGATAGAACTAACCCTGATCATTACCCAGTGTGTTCTGATAGAACTAACCCTGATCATTACCCAGTGTGTTCTGATAGAACTAACCCTGATCATTACCCAGTGTGTTCTGATAGATCAGTTAACCCTGATCATTACCCAGTGTGTTCTGATAGATCAGTTAACCCTGATCATTACCCAGTGTGTTCTGATAGAACTAACCCTGATCATAACCCAGTGTGTTCTGATAGAACTACCCTGATCATTACCCAGTGTGTTCTGATAGAACTAACCCCGATCATTACCCAGTGTGTTCTGATAGAACTAACCCTGATCATTACCCAGTGTGTTCTGATAGAACTAACCCTGATCATTACCCAGTGTGTTCTGATAGAACTAACCCTGATCATTACCCAGTGTGTTCTAATAGAACTAACCCTGATCATTACCCAGTGTGTTCTGATAGATCAGTTAACCCTGATCATTACCCAGTGTGTTCTGATAGATCAGTTAACCCTGATCATTACCCAGTGTGTTCTGATAGATCAGTTAACCCTGATCATTACCCAGTGTGTTCTGATAGAACTAACCCTGATCATTACCCAGTGTGTTCTGATAGATCAGTTAACCCTGATCATTACCCAGTGTGTTCTGATAGATCAGTTAACCCTGATCATTACCCAGTGTGTTCTGATAGAACTAACCCTGATCATAACCCAGTGTGTTCTGATAGAACTACCATGATCATTACCCAGTGTGTTCTGATAGAACTAACCCCGATCATTACCCAGTGTGTTCTAATAGAACTAACCCTGATCATTACCCAGTGTGTTCTGATATAACTAACCCTGATCATTACCCAGTGTGTTCTAATAGAACTAACCCTGATCATTACCCAGTGTGTTCTAATAGAACTAACCCTGATCATTACCCAGTGTGTTCTGATAGAACTAACCCTGATCATTACCCAGTGTGTTCTAATAGAACTAACCCTGATCATTACCCAGTGTGTTCTAATAGAACTAACCCTGATCATTACCTAGTGTGTTCTGATAGAACTAACCCTGATCATTACCCAGTGTGTTCTAATAGAACTAACCCTGATCATTACCCAGTGTGTTCTGATAGAACTAACCCTGATCATTACCCAGTGTGTTCTGATGGAACTAACCCTGATCATTACCCAGTGTGTTCTGATAGAACTAACCCTGATCATTACCCAGTGTGTTCTGATAGATCAGTTAACACTGATTATTACCCAGTGTGTTCTGATAGAACTAACTCTGATCATTACCCAGTGTGTTCTGATAGAACTAACCCTGATCATTACCCAGTGTGTTCTGATAGAACTAACCCTGATCATTACCCAGTGTGTTCTGATAGAACTAACCCTGATCATTACCCAGTGTGTTCTGATAGAACTAACCCTGATCATTACCCAGTGTGTTCTGATAGAACTAACCCTGATCATTACCCAGTGTGTTCTGATAGAACTAACCCTGATCATTACCCAGTGTGTTCTGATAGAACTAACCCTGATCATTACCCAGTGTGTTCTGATAGAACTAACCCTGATCATTACCCAGTGTGTTCTGATAGATCAGTTAACCCTGATCATTACCCAGTGTGTTCTGATAGAACTAACCCTGATCATTACCCAGTGTGTTCTGATAGAACTAACCCTGATCATTACCCAGTGTGTTCTGATAGAACTAACCCTGATCATTACCCAGTGTGTTCTGATAGATCAGTTAACCCTGATCATTACCCAGTGTGTTCTGATAGATCAGTTAACCCTGATCATTACCCAGTGTGTTCTGATAGAACTAACCCTGATCATAACCCAGTGTGTTCTGATAGAACTACCCTGATCATTACCCAGTGTGTTCTGATAGAACTAACCCCGATCATTACCCAGTGTGTTCTGATAGAACTAACCCTGATCATTACCCAGTGTGTTCTGATAGAACTAACCCTGATCATTACCCAGTGTGTTCTGATAGAACTAACCCTGATCATTACCCAGTGTGTTCTAATAGAACTAACCCTGATCATTACCCAGTGTGTTCTGATAGATCAGTTAACCCTGATCATTACCCAGTGTGTTCTGATAGATCAGTTAACCCTGATCATTACCCAGTGTGTTCTGATAGATCAGTTAACCCTGATCATTACCCAGTGTGTTCTGATAGAACTAACCCTGATCATTACCCAGTGTGTTCTAATAGATCTAACCCTGATAATTATCCAGTGTGTTCTGATAGAACTAACCCTGATCATTACCCAGTGTGTTCTAATAGAACTAACCCTTATCATTACCCAGTGTGTTCTGATAGATCAGTTAACCCTGACAATTACCCAGTGTGTTCTGATAGAACTAACCCTGATCATTACCCAGTGTGTTCTGATAGAACTAACCCTGATCATTACCCAGTGTGTTCTGATAGAACTAACCCTGATCATTACCCAGTGTGTTCTGATAGAACTAACCCTGATCATTACCCAGTGTGTTCTGATAGAACTAACCCTGATCATTACCCAGTGTGTTCTGATAGAACTAACCCTGATCATTACCCAGTGTGTTCTGATAGAACTAACCCTGATCATTACCCAGTGTGTTCTGATAGATCAGTTAACCCTGATCATTACCCAGTGTGTTCTGATAGAACTAACCCTGATCATTACCCAGTGTGTTCTGATAGAACTAACCCTGATCATTACCCAGTGTGTTCTGATAGAACTAACCCTGATCATTACCCAGTGTGTTCTGATAGATCAGTTAACCCTGATCATTACCCAGTGTGTTCTGATAGATCAGTTAACCCTGATCATTACCCAGTGTGTTCTGATAGAACTAACCCTGATCATAACCCAGTGTGTTCTGATAGAACTACCCTGATCATTACCCAGTGTGTTCTGATAGAACTAACCCCGATCATTACCCAGTGTGTTCTGATAGAACTAACCCTGATCATTACCCAGTGTGTTCTGATAGAACTAACCCTGATCATTACCCAGTGTGTTCTGATAGAACTAACCCTGATCATTACCCAGTGTGTTCTAATAGAACTAACCCTGATCATTACCCAGTGTGTTCTGATAGATCAGTTAACCCTGATCATTACCCAGTGTGTTCTGATAGATCAGTTAACCCTGATCATTACCCAGTGTGTTCTGATAGATCAGTTAACCCTGATCATTACCCAGTGTGTTCTGATAGAACTAACCCTGATCATTACCCAGTGTGTTCTAATAGATCTAACCCTGATAATTATCCAGTGTGTTCTGATAGAACTAACCCTGATCATTACCCAGTGTGTTCTAATAGAACTAACCCTTATCATTACCCAGTGTGTTCTGATAGATCAGTTAACCCTGACAATTACCCAGTGTGTTCTGATAGAACTAACCCTGATCATTACCCAGTGTGTTCTGATAGAACTAACCCTTATCATTACCCAGTGTGTTCTGATAGAACTAACCCTGATCATTACCCAGTGTGTTCTGATAGATCAGTTAACCCTGATCATTACCCAGTGTGTTCTAATAGAACTAACCCTGATCATTACCCAGTGTGTTCTGATAGATCAACTAACCCTGATCATTACCCAGTGTGTTCTAATAGAACTAACCCTGATCATTACCCAGTGGGTTCTGATAGAACTAACCCTGATCATTACCCAGTGTGTTCTAATAGAACTAACCCTGATAATTACCCAGTGTGTTCTAATAGAACTAACCCTGATCATTACCCAGTGTGTTCTGATAGAACTTACCCTGATCATTACCCAGTGTGTTCTGATAGAACTAACCCTGATCATTACCCAGTGTGTTCTAATAGAACTAACCCTGATCATTACCCAGTGTGTTCTGATAGATCAGTTAACCCTTATCATTACCCAGTGTGTTCTAATAGAACTAACCCTGATCATTACCCAGTGTGTTCTGATAGAACTAACCCTGATCATTACCCAGTGTGTTCTGATAGAACTAACCCTGATCATTACCCAGTGTGTTCTGATAGAACTAACCCTGATCATTACCCAGTGTGTTCTGATAGAACTAACCCTGATCATTACCCAGTGTGTTCTGATAGAACTAACCCTGATCATTACCCAGTGTGTTCTAATAGAACTAACCCTGATCATTACCCAGTGTGTTCTGATAAATCAGTTAACCCTGATCATTACCCAGTGTGTTCTAATAGAACTAACCCTGATCATTACCCAGTGTGTTCTAATAGAACTAACCCTGATCATTACCCAGTGTGTTCTGATAGAACTAACCCTGATCATTACCCAGTGTGTTCTGATAGAACTAACCCTGATCATCACCCAGTGTGTTCTGATAGAACTAACCCTGATCATTACCCAGTGTGTTCTGATAGATCAGTTAACCCTGATCATTACCCAATGTGTTCTGATAGAACTAACCCTGATCATTACCCAGTGTGTTCTGATAGAACTAACCCTGATCATTACCCAGTGTGTTCTGATAGAACTAACCCTGATCATTACCCAGTGTGTTCTGATAGATCAGTTAACCCTGATCATTACCCATTGTGTTCTGATAGATCAGTTAACCCTGATCATTACCCAGTGTGTTCTGATAGAACTAACCCTGATCATTACCCAGTGTGTTCTGATAGAACTAACCCTGATCATTACCCAGTGTGTTCTGATACAACTACCCTGATCATTACCCAGTGTGTTCTGATACAACTACCCTGATCATTACCCAGTGTGTTCTGATAGAACTAACCCTGATCATTACCCAGTGTGTTCTGATAGAACAATCCCTGATCATTACCCAGTGTGTTCTGATAGATCAGTAAACCCTGATCATTACCCAGTGTGTTCTGATAGAACTAACCCTGATCATTACCCAGTGTGTTCTGATAGAACTAACCCTGATCATTACCCAGTGTGTTCTAATAGAACTAACCCTGATCATTACCCAGTGTGTTCTAATAGAACTAACCCTGATCATTACCCAGTGTGTTCTGATAGAACTAACCCTGATCATTACCCAGTGTGTTCTGATAGATCAGTTAACCCTGATCATTACCCAGTGTGTTCTAATAGAACTAACCCTGATCATTACCCAGTGTGTTCTGATAGAACTAACCCTGATCGTTACCCAGTATGTTCTAATAGAACTAACCCTGATCATTACCCAGTGTGTTCTGATAGAACTAACCCTGATCATTACCCAGTGTGTTCTGATAGAACTAACCCTGATCATTACCCAGTATGTTCTATTAGAACTAACCCTGATCATTACCCAGTGTGTTCTGATATAACTAACCCTGATCATTACCCAGTGTGTTTCTGGTAAATAAATGATAGACTGTATAGACAGCAGCAGATGAAAACATAACACGCTGACCTTCCTGTTGCTGTGTTTGCTACTGCGTCTAACACACAGACGATGTGTTAATCAAAGCTTTCACTTTCAAGCAACGAGATTAGACTTCCTGTTACATATTGACTGTCTATAGTTCAGTCTCAGAAGATACTCAATGATTTAGTCTGTTCTGGTCGATTTTAGTTGAACAATCTAAGATATTATTCAGAGGCATGTTTGGCATTTTCCAATAGGATTTAATATGTAAACGCCATTGAAGTCAAAAGTAGTTTGTGAATTAAAAAAAATAATATTTACGACTGTCTTTCCAAACACAGTTTTTCACTGGACAAAAAGCGTGGAAAATATTTTTTGGGGGGTCCATTTCTAGGCCTAGCCGTAATCTATGTCCGGGAAACCGGCCCTTAGAGATTAACCTGTTTTCTCTAACCACAGCCAACTCACATGCATTAAGTAACACTTATTATGCGGTCCAGCCCAACACCCCAGGCAATGGCTTTATTATTCATTTTAATTTTTTTATTTTTTATCTGCGTCCAACTGGAATCTATGCAACCGGCTATACACTCGTTTCCCCCGGTGACCGGCTCCTACATAAAACATCCTCCATTCAGGCTGTAAGGGTGTCTAGTTTTAATGGCGCTGGAAATAAAACTGAACAAAAAAAAAGATGCTTACTGTCAAAATAAAACACATTTTATGGCTAATGCTACAGTACTTCCTGATGTTCAGCCAATCAGGTTGGATCGGTCAGTTGTTTACCCCCTTAGCTGAACGAAAAATGTGCAAACTTCGGGGATAAGTAGGTGAATTCTTCCACTGTTCTACGTTTGCTACGTACTTCAGTCTGAGACTGACATCGTTGACGTCAAAATGAGGGTTGTTGTACATACAACACAAAGTCATCAGCGATTGGATCATCTCCAACCAATCAGAGTATCAAAGCTAATGACACATTTTCCAACCTAGGGCTGCGGCGATCACAAAAGGGATGTAGGTTTGTTCATTTAGCGGACAAGATGTGCTTATTAAGTCCCTTGTCATTATTTTTAGATTTGATTATTTTAAAGCCGTATTCTCTGACGTTATAACAGTCATTTTACAACCACCTGAATCATCACCATGGCAACGACAAAACGTCAATGCGGACTGAACAGTAGATTTCTAAAATTGAAGGCTGGGCAGTTGGTTGGTGAGCCGGCAGTATTCACCCCCTCAACAACAAAGGAAGAGCTATGTACGGTCTGGATGACTTGCAGTTCTGCCGCCCATGGGTTTCTAGAAATAAACTCTTTTGTAACTTTCTGTAACATTGTCTGAACCCACGAAGCCAGGCACAGCCCAGTCACCTGCCTGCCTCTCTATCTCTTTGCGTATCTCGTTTTAATATCAAGAGGCTTAACATATGTTAACATTGCCAAAGCAAGTGAAGTATATAAAAAAAAAAAACTAAAGTGAAACAAAGAAGAAAAACTTAACAGTAAACATTACACGTACAAAAGTAAAAAAAAAAAAAAACATTTAAAATGTCATATTATGTCTATATACAGTGTTGTAATTATAAAGTACAAAAGGGAAAATAAATAAACAGAAATATGGGTTGTCCTTTTCTTTTCCTGTTGTGATGGCACACTGTGGTATTTTTTTATCAAAATTGGATTTGTTTTCAAATTTCTTGTGGGTCTGTGTAATTTCAGGGAAATATGTGTCTTTATTATGGTCATACATTTGGTAGGAGGTTAGGAAGTGCAGCTCAGTTTCCATCTCCTTTGACGGCCTTTCTCAATAGCAAGGCCATGCTCTCTCTCTCCACCCC
>NW_021823042.1:0-62828 GCF_901001165.1 Salmo trutta
ATTTCTGTAAGTCTTAGCTGACACTCTAGGTTTCTTCTTAACATCATTGAGCATTCTGCGCTGTGTTCTTGCAGTCATCTTTGCAGGACGGCCACTTCTAGGGAGAGTAGCAACACAGTGCTGAACTTTATCCATTTATAGACAATTTGTCTTTGGTATCAGTTATTTTGGTGTTATGAAATCTCTCAGCAGCTCTGGCTGCAACTTGCTGAATTGCAGGAGCTATATGTTCTCTCATTGTCATCAAAATACTTTGTACCCGTGTGAATCATATGTTTGGTACCATATAATGTGTTGCTTGACAGACACTTTAAGGCACTTTGGCACCATAGCTTTCTGACTGACATGACAGGGAATTGCAGTTTCTCTCTAAAAGATTTCCCATTGGACTCACATAAAATGAAGACCATAGGGTGATTTGCCTGGGTGCTGCTGTTGTGAGCTGTGGTGTCTGGAGTGATGTTCTTTGGATGGAGTGGGATGGGGACCACAGTTGGCCTTTCGTTGTCTTCCTTTCTCCTGAGGATCCCAGCATGGCTGCGCTGGCGCTGGTGATCTGGGGCTGGGATGTGAGGATCTTAGAGAGGTCTGGTCAGACCCATCTGATGAGGGTAAAGTGCTGGTGTGGGAGGAGTTGTACTGGGTCTGGTTACTGACCTCTGTGTTGTAGAAATTATATGACTGCTGACAACTCCCTTTGTGGCTCCTGCCTGATGTCAGCTACCTCTCGCCTCATGATGCTCTCGACCGTTGCCAGTTTCTCTCTCAGCTCCTCCTTATCCTGCCTCAGAACTGTCACCTCACCACAAAGCTCATTCACCTCTACCTCCAGTAGGGAGATACTCCCAAAGCCAGCTAGCTAGCTCGCCTCTGACATTCATCCTAGCTTTACTATCAACTGGCTAGCATCATCAGTCAGCTTTAGATGTGAAAGGGGAAAAAATGAATATTTGCTAGTTAACCATCTGATAATGTTGATAAATGCCATTAGCAAGCTAGCTAGCTAGCTAAATTGCAACTTGTTCTTGGAGTTTATTCACAAGGTTAGATAGAAATAGATCCACAAATATTATTCTCTGTCATGCAGAATTGTAAGCGTGTAACTTCAGAAGTTTATTCAATAATACAGACATGGGTGATTTCTGAATGAACTGTGTGAAAGTTTTGTTCAATTTAGACCACAGTTAGTTGACTGAGGTGTAAGTGAAGTGCTGAAAAAAAAAGATATGAAAACACTCCTGTAAAAAACCTGTGGCTGGCATGACTTCAATTGACTAAATAGATTTGTCATCTGATTTCTAGGAGCCTGGTGGAGATAGATACAACCATACTCTAAGGCAGGATTCCTGCCGGACATTTCCCTGCATCCAGGTTGAGGTCTGCTACCAGCTGGAACATGGAGCACTCCATGTCAGTGTCAGCCATAAATATTTTTTCTGTATTACAGTGCATTCGGAAAGTATTCAGACCCCTTGACTTTTTCCACATTGTGTTACATTACAGCCTTATTCTAAAACTGATCAAATATTTTTTGCCCTCATCAATCTATGCACAATACCCCATAATGACAAAGCGAAAACAGGTTTTTATACATTTTTGCTAATTTATTAAAGTAAAAAACAGAAATACCTTCTTTACAAAAGTATTCAGACCCTTTGCTATGAGACTCGAAATTGAGCTCAGGTGCATCCTGTTTCCATTGATCATCCTTGAGATGTTCTTTAATGGAAGCCTCTCCAACAAAATCCAGGTAGAATCAGGAATTCCCCTAGGCATCTGTCTAGGCCCTTATTTACAGTAACCCTGGATTGTAAACTGTCATCGTCAAAACATATTGAAACAACAGTAGCCAGGAAGGGGAGAAGTCTGTCCATAATAAAGCGCTAATCTGCCTTCTTAACCTGTTGGGGCTAGGGGGCAGTATTGACAATTTCAGAAAAAATATGTTCCCATATTAAACTGGATTAAGCTAGGATATGCATATTATTAGTAGATTTGGATAGAAAACACTCTGAAGTTTCTAAAACCGTTTGAATGGTGTCTGTGAGTATAACAGAACTCATATGGCAAGCAAAAACCTGAGAGAAATTCTACCAGGAAGTGGAAATCTGGGTGCATGGGCTCTCTTCAAGTCGTTTCCTATTGAATACACGGTGACGTAGTAATAATTGTGCACTTCCTACGGCTTCCACTAGATGTCGACAGTCTTTACAAAGTTGTTTGAAGCGTCTACGATGAACAGAGCCCGAATGACAAGGAGGGGAAGTTGTTGAGGCAGGGGGTGACATCACTTCTTGGGGCACGTTCACGAGGGAGGATCCTCCCGTTCCAAAACCTTTATCAAGACACAGGAACCGTCCGGTTGAAATATTATTGAATCTTCACTTTCTGAAGGCCCTAAAGATTGATGTTTTACAACGTTTGACATGTTTGAACGAACGTAAATACAACTTTTTTTTACTTTTCGTTGCGACATCGTCCGAGCGCTTTCTACACTTGGAGTAGCTTACTGGACGCACGAACAACAAGGAGTATTTGGACATAAATTATGGACTTTATCGAACAAAACATTTGTTGGGGACCTGGGATTCCTTGAAGTGCCTTCTGATGAAGATGATCAAAGGTAAGGGAATATTTCTAATGCAATGTATGATTTTAGATGACTCGAAGATGGCGGCTATCTGTATAGCCTAGTGTATTTTTCTGAGCTCAGAACTCAGATTATTGCAAAGAGTGCTTTCCTCATGAAGCTTTTTGAAATCTTTCATAGCGTTTGCATAAAGGAGATGTTCATCTATAATTCTTTGAATGACAGTTTAATTTTGTATCAATGTTTATGACAAGTATTTTTGTAAATTGTGGCGCTGATTCACCGGCAGTATTTGAGGGAAAATATTTTCTGAACGTCACGCGCCGATGTAAAATGCTATTTTTATATATAAATATGAACTTTATCGAACAAATGCATGTATTGTCTAACATGATGTCCTAGGAGTGTCATCTGATGAAGATCGTCAAAGGTTAGTGCTGCATTTAGCTGTGTTTTGGGTATTTGTGATGCATGCTAGTTGCTTAGAAAATGGCTGTGTGGTTATTGTGTCGATGTACTCTCCTAACACAAGAAGTGTATCTATAAAATGGTGTAAAATAGTCCTATGTTTGAGAACTTTGAATTATGACATTTTGTGGTTTTAAATCTGGCGCTCTGATTTTTCACTGGCTGTCCCACTACCCTAGAGGTTAACCCACCGTTCCTAGGCCGTCATTGAAAATAAGAATGTGTTCTTAACTGACTTGCCTAGTTAAATAAAAGTAAAAAAATATATAAAAAAATCGGCCAAATCGGCGTCCAAAAATACCGATTTCCGATTGTTATGAAAACTTGAAATCGGCCCTAATTAATCGGCCATTCCGATTAATCGGTCGACCTCTACTTTACAGGGTTGCTACTGGTGTGTAAAATGGTTAGACTCTACCAGACCAGAAAATGGTAAGACCCTCAATCTCTTGAGTTAAGAAGAAAGACTACATCGGAACATTCAGTCTGCAGCTGTTTAAGTACTTTAGTCTAGTAAACTCGACCGAGGACCACAGCGTGTGTACCTTTGAGGATCCACTCTAACGAAGATGAGAGGGGAAGAACATTGCCCGATCAAACGACCATTGGTACGTCTGATGTATCCATTCTAAAAGAGACTTCCAGAACAAAGGAAAACCTACTACAACTACTAAGGACATGGTCCAGAGACTTGCACAACTAGAGACTTTCTGTCAAACTATTCGTCACAGACTGATGGGGCGATTTCAACAGAGCGAGACGACGAAGACATACAAGTAAATACACTGCTCAAAAAAATAAAGGGAACACTAAAATAACACATCCTAGATCTGAATGAATGAAATAATCTTATTAAATACTTTTTCTTTACATAGTTGAATGTGCTGACAACAAAATCACACAAAAAGAATCAATGGAAATCCAATTTATCAACCCATGGAGGTCTGGATTTGGAGTCACACTCAAAATTAAAGTGGAAAACCACATTACAGGCTGATCCAACTTTGATGTAATGTCCTTAAAACAAGTCAAAATTAGGCTCAGTAGTGTGTGTGGCCTCCACGTGCCTGTATGACCTCCCTACAACGCCTGGGCATGCTCCTGATGAGGCTGGTCTCCTGAGGGATCTCTCCCAGACCTGGACTAAAGCATCCGCCAACTCCTGGACAGTCTGTGGTGCAACGTGGCGTTGGTGGATGGAGCGAGACATGATGTCACAGATGTGCTCAATTGGATTCAGGTCTGGGGAACAGGCGGGCCAGTCCATAGCATCAATGCCTTCCTCTCAGGAACTGCTGACACACTCCAGCCACATGAGGTCTAGCATTGTCTTGCATTAGGAGGAACTCAGGGCCAACCGCACCAGCATATGGTCTCACAAGGGGTCTGAGGATCTCATCTCGGTACCTAATGGCAGTCAGGCTACCTCTGGCGAGCACATGGAGGGCTGTGCGGCCCCCCAAAGAAATGCCACCCCACACCATGACTGACCCACCGCCAAACCGGTCATGCTGGAGGATGTTGCAGGCAGCAGAACGTTCTCCACGGCGTCTCCAGACTCTGTCACGTCTGTCACATATGCTCAGTGTGAACCTGCTTTCATCTGTGAAGAGCACAGGGCACCAGTGGCGAATTTGCCAATCTTGGTGTTCTCTGGTGTTACGGATACAGGTAGTGTGTATCCTGTATTTGTATTTCTTTTCTCTCCTTCTCCTCCTCACAGGTGACAATCATCACTCCCCAATCAGTCATCAATCAGTCCCCAAACAGAAGTCACCTGCTCCTCTTCCCTCACCCAATCACAGTCCCTTTCCCTTGGTTTAAAAACCCCAGTCAGTTACTCTCTCTCTAGCTCATTCTCACTCTGTGATCAATCTTTGTGTTCATTCTCTCAATCGCTTGTGTCCAATCGCTATCTCCCTGTGTCCCTCTCTCTATAGTTGATTCTATTTTGGGTTTTTTGCACTACATGTCACATTTGTCCGGTAATCCTGTGAGTGTTGTTTGTTTGTTTGGTGGGGAAAAGAGGGGTACCAAGACAAGTCGCCCATGGGCATACATTACCCTAGGAATACTTTGTCTAAGTACACCTAGTTAGAACTGGGCGGACCACCCACTGGTATTTTTGGGATTAGTTAGCTAGCTGTTGTGGAAATAGGCTAGTCTAGCTTAGGGGTATTTTGGCTTATTGTTTCTTTGCTTGGGTCCAGCTCAGCCCCTTTTCTCACACCCCTTTACCGTGTGTTTAAAATAAACCTTTTGAGTTTGACGGTAGATTCAGTTGTCTGTGGTTTTTGGTTCTCACTGTTACTTGTCACGATTATAATTTGCATGATTTATGTTACGGGTCTCGTATCCATCCCCCCTAGACTGCTGGGCCAAAGGGATTCGTAACATAAGTGGGAGCTCATCCGGGATCTGTCATTACTGAACACCCATGCAAGTTATTGTGTGGTTAGTTCGGTGTTTGCTATTTGTTGGCTCTTGTGTTGGTAGTAGTTCAAGATGGCTACTTTTGAGTTACAATCCTTTTTGGATAACCCTTCGTGGGAGCTTTTTGACAAATGTCGAAGAGTTGATTTAATGACCTTGGCTGACCATTATTCGTTGTCTATTTCGCACAATTTAGTTAAGGCGGAGGTTAAGAAACTAGTGTTAAATGTATTGTTAGAAGAGCAGGTGCTTGTGTTACCGCTGCCTGAACCTATTACCCCTGTAGGGGATGTTGCTGCCTCCTGTAAGCCCGTCGGTGTCTGAGACCGAGGGCGAGGCTAAAGCTCCAGCCACATTGCCCCGTTTTGATCCGCTCTCCCCAATGTCAACTGGTGATGCTAGAAGGGATGTCCGTTCTATACAGTTTCAACTGGAAGCGGGAGAGAGGGCCCAAATTAGGCGAGGAAAATCTCCAGTTAGAAATGTGTAAACTTGAAAAAGAACGAGAACAGCGGCAGTTAGAGTTGGAAATTTGTAAAATTGAGGCAGAAAGAGAACAGCGGCAGATGGATTTCAAAATGCGCCAAATGGAACTGGAGGCAGAGACAGCGAGGGTAGCCTTCGTTCCTACTGTGCTTGTTGTCAACCTTTTGTTGTTAACCAAAAGGTTGATAACAAGCTTGCTAAATGTTTTTCTAGTGTTGTCTCAATGGGAAGAGGTAAAGAAGAAGAACGTGGCTTACTTTCTTGATGGTAATCTCCTCATGCGTAAATGGACATCCCATGGTGACGCGGATGGAGATTGGAATGCTGTTTACCAAATAGTGATTCCTACAGCCTTTCGACAAAATGTGTTATCCCTTGCTCATGATCACCAGTGGTCTGGTCATTTAGGAATCACAAAGACTTATGATCGGATCCTTCAACATTTCTTTTGGCCAGGTTTAAAACAAGATGTGGCTCAGTTCTGTCGGACATGCCACACATGTCAGATAACAGGAAAACCAAATCAGGTTTATTCCTCCCGCTCCTCTTTGTCCTATACCTGTCATAGGTGAACCATTGAACATGTGGTGGTTGATTGTGTTGGACCGTTACCGAAGGACAAAATCGGGTAACCAGTTTCTGTTAACAATTATGTGTATGGCAACAAGATACCCCTAAGCCATTCCTCTGAGAAGGATTACAGCTCCGGTAGTGAGTAAAGCCTTAATTAAGTTCTTCACGACATTCGGGTTACCTAAGGTGGTATAAACTGATCAAGGTACAAATTTCCTGTCTAAGCTCTTCATGCGGTGTTAGCTACCTTAGTGCTGCGGTGTTAGCTACCTTAGTGCTGCGGGCTGTTAGCTACCTTAGTGCTGCGGCGTTAGCTACCTTAGTGCTGCGGCGTTAGCTACCTTAGTGCTGCGGCGTTAGCTACCTTAGTGCTGCGGCGTTAGCTACCTTAGTGCTGCGGCGTTAGCTACCTTAGTGCTGCGGCGGTTAGCTACCTTAGTGCTGCGGCGTTAGCTACCTTAGTGCTGCGGCGTTAGCTACCTTAGTGCTGCGGCGTTAGCTACCTTAGTGCTGCGGTGTTAGCTACCTTAGTGCGGCGGTGTTAGCTACCTTAGTGCTGCGGTGTTAGCTACCTTAGTGCTGTGAAGACTGTTTAGGAAAGGGCTCTGGTCTGTTAGTGCTAGGCATGGTCTACTGGAATAACCCCTATGCTGTTAACATGGTGTTACTAAGCATTGAACAGGCTCCCAGCTGACCTTGTGTGTGCCGGTGCTCTCCGGACCAGATTGAAATGTCTCTCTCAATGGGAAGATTCACCCATTTTTTTTTTTTAATATGATAGTTTTTGGGCATCTGAGTGATGTTCGGTTGATTCCCGGGGTTATTTCATGCTCATGTGTATACGAGTTCTTGATCAGAAACTCTGGCAATAATACAGCCGGTACAATGCAAAACTGTTTTTGATAATTCTTTATCTTTAACTTGATTGCTGATTTCCAAACATTTTGAGACACAAAAAGGGTTCTGATAATGTGTTTGCAGATGCTTTGTCTCGTGTGTAATAATTTTTGTATGTTTCGGAAGATTGACTTTGATTTGTGAGTATTCATTGTACAGACTTTTGTATATACTCGTACATACTTTTGGTCGCAATCCCCCCGAGGGTTGCTCTTTTAAGGGTGGGAGTGTTACGGATACAGGTAGTGTGTATCCTGTATTTGTATTTCTTTCTCTCCTTCTCCTCCTCACAGGTGACAATCACCACTCCCCAATCAGTCATCAATCAGTCCCCAAACAGAAGTCACCTGCTCCTCTTCCCTCACCCAATCACAGTCCCTTTCCCTTGGTTTAAAAACCCCAGTCAGTTACTCTCTCTCTAGCTCATTCTCACTCTGTGATCAATCTTTGTGTCCATTCTCTCAATCGCTCTTGTGTCCAATCTCTATCTCCCTGTGTCCCTCTCTCTATATTGATCTCTTTTGTTTTTGCAACTACATGTCACATTTGTCCGGTAATCCTGTGAGTGTTGTTTGTTTGTTTGGTGGGAAAAGGGGGGTACCAAGACAAGTCGCCCATGGGCATACATTACCCAGAGGAATACTTTGTCTAAGTACCCTAGTTAGAACTGGGCGGACCACCCACTGTATTTTTGGTTAGTTAGCTAGCTGTTGTGGAAATAGGCTAGTCTAGCTTAGGGTATTTTTGGCTTATGGTTCTTTGCTTGGGTCCAGCTCAGCCCCTTTTCTCACACCCCTTTACCGTGTGTTTAAAATAAACCTTTGAGTTTGACGGTAGATTCAGTTGTCTGTGGTTTTTGGTTCTCACTGTTACTTGTCACGATTATAATTTGCATGATTTATGTCACGGGTCTCGTATCCATCCCCCCTAGACTGCTGGGCCAAAGGGATTCGTAACATCTGGCAATGCCTAACGTCCTGCATGGTGTTGGGCTGAAAGCACAACCCCCACCTGTGGACGTCGGGCCCTCATACCACCCATCATGGAGTCTGTTTCTGACCGTTTGAGCAGACACATGCACATTTGTGGCCTGCTGGAGGTCATTTTCAGGGCTCTGGCAGTGCGTTCTCCTGCTCCTCCTTGCACAAAGGCAGAGGTTAGCGGTCCTGCTGCTGGGTTGTTGCCCTCCTACGGCCTCCTCCACGTCTCCTGATGTACTGGCCTGTCTCCTGGTAGCGCCTCCATGCTCTGGACACTACGCTGACAGACACAGCAAACCTTCTTGCCACAGCTCGCATTGATGTGCCATCCTGGATGAGCTGCACTACCTGAGCCACTTGTGTGGGTTGTAGACTCTGTCTCATGCTACCACTAGAGTGAAAGCACCGCCAGCATTCAAAAGTGACCAAACATCAGCCAGGAAGCATAGGAACTGAGAAGTAGTCTGTGGTCACCACCTGCAGAACCACTCCTTTATTGGGGGTGTCTTGCTAATTGCCTATATTTCCACCTGTTGTCTACTCCATTGCACAACAGCATGTGAAATGTATTGTCAATCAGTGTTGCTTCCTAAGTGTACAGTTTGATTTCACAGAAGTGTGATTGACTTGGAGTTACATTGTGTTTGTTTAAGTGTTCCCTTAATTTTTTTTAGCAGTATATGTACATTGCGCTTCTAAATCCGATATGAGCGGTTGTTAGGAGTGCTAAATATCCACACTTACCGATGAGGGTATTATTCAACTGTCTGTACGATTGTTGAATTCCTTTGTCTCTCCTTCCACTTTCTTTCCCAACCCCTTTTCATTGTGGTACCCAGCCGTCATATCGGGTTTGTCCACTAGGGGGTTTTCATTACATTGTTAGTAATCACCGTATAATCTATTGTTTATGGATTCTGTGTGATTCTTTCATTAGTTAGTAAATAAATAATCAAGCCAATTTGTGTAAGCTGATTCATCATGGAGACTTGGGTTTGTGCAGATTTATAGGACATTACAACGTTCAGAATGAGACTGAAATAGGAGCAAATGATTAATGGATGACGGATAGTATATCGAGATATTCAGATATTTTTTGGTTAATTCGGACCCGGTAACTCGTTAAATAAACTTTTCCCGTGGTGCCCTAGATTACTGCTTAATTAATTGTTATGATTAATTTAATCGCTTAATAATTGAGCGTGGTATGTAATTATTCGATGAATAGCCGCCATCGCATTAATGGTAACAACGTCACGACACCATAACATGTCTAATCCTGGAGTAACTTGCTGTCGGTTTGGCAGGAGGCCTTGGTCAATGGGAGGTCAAGGGTGAGAGCTGGAGGGCTTACAGTGGAGTGAGAGCCGAGTTTACAGACATGAAGATACAACTTGGTTGAGCTGGGTTGAGAGAATGCCAAGAGTGTGTAAAGGCTGTCATCAAGGCAAAGGGTGGCTATTTGAAAAATCTTAATATTAACACTTTTTGGTTACCACATGATTCCATATGTGTTATTTCATAGTTTTGATGTCTTAATCAAATAAAGAAAAACCTTGAATGAGTAGGCGTTCTAAAACTTTGACCGGTAGTGTATACTTAACAAAAATATAAACGCAACATGTAAAGTGTTGATCCATGTTTCATGAGCTGAAATAAAACTCCAGAAATTATCCATACGCACAAAAGCTTATTTTTCTCAAGTTCTGTGCAAAACTCTATTTACATCCCTGTTAGTGAGCATTTATTCTTGCCAATATAATCCATCTACCTGACAGGTGTGGCATATCAAGAAGCTGATTAAACAGCATCATCATTACACAGGTGCACCTTGTGCTGGGGACAATAAAAGGCCACTCTAAAATATGCAGTTTTGTCACACAATGTCACAGATGTCTCAAGTTGAAGGAGCTTGCAATTAGCATGTTGACTGCAAGAATGTCCACTACAGCTGTTGTCAGTGAATTGAATGTCAATTTCTCTACCATAAGCCAACCCCCATAACCAAAATTGTTTCAGTAAGAGGAGGGCAATGATCGGTGTCGTTTTGGTTTATCGTCCCAGCTCTCTCGCTCTCTCCTCTATCTCCTCTTGGCAACAGCCCGACTCACCACACGCACATGACGTGCACACAAGAGGCGCACATGTGGGATAGCTCTCTAACATCTTGAAAGTTGCCTTGCGTATTATTGATGATCAATTGTTTGTCTTTTGTTGCCGTGGTGCAACAATTAAGCAGCGGCACAGTATAATGGTAATACACTGTAGTCATCTCCGTCGCATTTTGTAAGACCTTTAAAAATTGAACATTTTAAGACTTAAGGCCTTTAAATCAGATGAATAATTTAAGACTTTTTAAGACTCTAAGTATGTACTTTTTTTGCTGTACAGGGGAGGAGATAACATTAGGTGTTAATGGTGAGGTCTTACCTGCATGAAGACCATGTCAGAGATGGCTGATCCCATCAGGGCAAGTAGTCTGTCCAGCCTCTGATCACTCCCTCCAGACCTCTCTCTACCACGTTCCACACTGACTGCAGCTGCTCCGCTGTCGACTTCTTGAACATTGACAAAGTGTCCTGTGTTTTTCTCTGTGGGTGTCGGACTCCACGCTGTCGTCTTCCGCTTGATGCTGTGGGACAACATGGGAAAAATACATCACTGCAGATCAATGGACCTAAAGTACACCTGACATTGGAGAAGAGTCAGAGGAAAATCTGGAATAAGACAATTATGTCAATATAGTGCACTTCTTTTGATCATACAGTGCCTTCAGAAGTCTTCAGACTCCTTGACCTTTTCCACATTTTGTTACATTACAGCCTCATTCTAAAATGGATGAAATTGTTTTTTTCCCCTCATCAATCTACACACTACCCCATAATTGTCATTATGGGGTATTGTGTATAGATTGCTGAGGATGTTTTTTTATTTAATCAATTTTATAATAAGACTGTAACATAACAAAATGTGGAAAAGGTCAAGGGTTCTGAAATAGGGTATCAGTGTGAGCCTCAGTGTGGTAGTGGTGGTAGTAACAGTTAACTACCTGTCTTCCTGCCTGAATGGACAGTGGAGTCAGCAGTGCTCTCCAGCACCATGGCCAGCCTGATGGTCATCTCAGCTAACACCATGGGATCCGAGTCAGCCAGCTCACACACATGAGCCACCTCACTGAGCACAGACAGGGTCCACACCCACTACACAGAGAGAGAGAGAGAGAGAGAGTGTATAACACATGAAATAAGTAGCTATCATGTACAATACATATTTGCAGAGATTGATTTGTGTAGAGCAGTGGTTCCCAAACTTTTTTATAGTCCCGTACCCCTTCAAACATTCAAACTCCAGCGGCGTACACCCTCTAGCACCAGGGTCAGCGCACTCTCAAATGTTGTTTTTTGCCATCATTGTAAGGCTGCCACACATACACTATACGATACATTTATTAAACATTAGAATGAGTGTGAGTTTGTCACAACCCGGCTCATGGGAAGTGAAAAAGACCTCTTATAGGACCAGGGCACATATAATAATGATCAATAATTTTGCTCTTTATTTAGCCATCTTACATATAAAACTATATTTGTTCATCGAAAAGTGTGATAACCTCACCACAGCTTAATGAGAAGAGTGTTCTGGAAAGGATGCACATAACTCTGAAATGTTTGGGTTGTATTGGAGAGAGTCTCAGTCTTAACATTTTTCACACAGTCCGGTGCCTCTATTTAGTTTCATGCTAGTGAGGGCCGAGAATCCACTCTCACATAGGTACGTGTTGCAAAAGGCATCAGTGTCTTAACAGCGCGATTTGCCAAGGCAGGATACTCTGAGCACAGCCCAATCCATAAATATGGCAGTGGCTTCTGATTAAATTCAATTTTCAGAGCCGCTAGTTGCAATTTCGATGAGGTTCTCTTGTTCAGATATTGGTAAGTGGACTGGTGTCAGGGCATGAAATGGATAACGAATCCAGTTGTTTGTGTCATCCGTTTCGGAAAAGTACCTGTGTAATTCCGCACCCAACTCACTCAGGTGTTTCGCTATATCACATTTGACATTGTCCGTAAGCTTGAGTTCATTTGCACACAAAAAATCATAATGACGGAAAGACCTGTGTGTTGTCCTTGTTAATGTAGACAGAGAAGTGCTCCAACTTCTTAATCATTTTCTCCCGCACATTGAATATAGTTGCAGAGTCCCTGTAATCCTAGATTCAGATACAAGAGAAAAAACATCACCCAGATAGACCAGTCGTGTGAGAAACTTGTCATCATGCAAGCGGTCAGACAAGTGAAAACGATGGTCAGTAAAGAAAACTTGTCAATACTTTGCCCCTTGATAACCAGCGCACTTCAGTATGTTATAAAAGCATTACATGGTCGCTGCCCACATCATTGCATAGTGCAGAAAATACACGAGAGTTCAGAGGCCTTGCTTTAACAAAGTTAACCATTTTCACTGTAGTGTCCAAAACATCTTTCAAGCTGTCAGCCATTCCTTTGGCAGCAAGAGCCTCTCAGTGGATGCTGCATTGTACCCAAGTGGCGTTGGGAGCAACTGCTTGCACGTGCGTTAACACTCCACTATGTCTCCCTGTCATGGCTTTTGTGCCATCAGTACAGATACCAACACATCTTGACCACTAAAGTCCATTTGATGTCACAAAGCTGTCCAGTACTTAAAAAATATCCTCTCCTGTTGTCCTGGTTTCCAGTGGTTTGCAGAAGATGTCTTCCTTAACTGACCCCCCATAAACGTAATGGACATATACCAGGAGCTATGCCAGGTCCGCCACGTCTGTTGATTTATCCAGCTGTAACACATAGAATTCACTGGCTTGTATGCGAAGCAATAATTGTTTCAAAACATCTCCTGCCATGTCACTGATGCGTCGTGAAACAGTGTTGTTTGATGAAGACATTGTCTGTATAGTTTTTATTGCCTTTTCACCCAGCATTGTCCCAGCCATATCCACAGCAGCAGGAAGAATGAAGTCCTCCACAATAGTATGGGGCTTGCCTGTCCTAGCCACTCGGTAGCTCACCATATAAGACGCTTCTAGCCCCCTTCTTATTAATGGGCATCTGTTGCTTTTATACATGTCTTACCACTCGAAAGTCATCTTATTTCTCGTTCAAAACATGTGGCTTATTCTTCAAATTGGCATGTTTTGTTTCTAAATGTCTGTGCAAGAGTGAAGGTTTCATCGAGTTGTGAGAAAGTACTTTATAACACACTGTGGCTGAGGAAAGGCACAACTGCCAATATAAGTGAACCCCAAATCAATGTAGTTCTCATCATATTTGCGCCTCGTCGAAGGTCCAACGTCCCTGTCTGTTGTTCGGTGCTTTCCCGGGTAAGGGGGCAGTAGCTCTTGGGCTACATCAGATTCACAACTGTCAGTGTCCATGCTAGCTGAGCTAACAACAAATGTAAAATGACTGATGCTAGCATTGGATGTGCTCGTGGAAGCAGAACAACTTGTGTTGTCAACAGGTGCAAGTGTAGTACTGGTAGTATCAGCACTACTAGAGCTGGTATGTGACTCTATGGACGCGGGCCTACATTTTTTAAACAATTTATACATTTTCAAGCAAACGGAATGAGCAGCAGCTACATTTGGTTACATAGTGGAATTCCCACGAGAGAGTAACGGTTAATGTGATTGGATGTTAATTATTTGACTAGGCTACCTGTATTGACATTGTGCTGTTATTTCGCTCAACACTAGATGGTTTAATTTTATTTTTGGCAGTGAAACGAGGCTACTCAGGTGAGAAAAAAATCTCCCCCAAATGTATAGCCCTGTTGGAAAATATAAACGTATTGCTTGAAAATTTTTTTTTTTTTTGTTTTTTAAACGTGAATCACTTTTTATTTGGCGTACCCCAGACGGCATTGCTTGTACATATCCAAGTTTGGGAATACCTGGTGTAGAGCTACTGTACCTTGTCCAGGTTCTCCATCTTGCCCAGGAAGTGTATAGGGTCCCAGTGTCGAACCTGGGCTCTCTGGAAAATGATCTTACATTTAGACCAAAGGTACAGCACTATGTCCATCACCAGGTCTCCGTCAGGTTGCACGTCCTGACAGATGAAGGATACACACAGGTATTCAGTAAGCAGTCACTGATTCAATATGGAATAGATAGATACTATAGGATTCTACAGAGCACTGTCTAACCTGAGCTGAACCACAGACACAGCTGTATAAGGCCTGCACCAGACCAACAAACTCCTCACTCATAACCACTCCCAGATGCCTGTCCTTCTCTGTGGAGACACCACAACATCTTAAATCACTGTCCAGCACTCTTTTGTTATATGCCATTTCAATAGTTGTACAGCTAATTGACAGAAGTATCGACAGCTACAGTACCAGACACAGTGTCGTCCTTGGTGTTGAGTCTGATCTTCTGTGTAGACATGAGGCGCTCCATGGAGTCCAGCAACCTCAGCTCCAGCTCTGACTTCCTGAAAGACCTCCCCTCCATTCTCTGTCCGCACACGCACAAGTCGTGCATTATAACTGTGTATTATAACTGGAATCTAGGAATTCTCACTCCACAAGCATTACAGTAGTTGCTACAGTAGGACCATTTATCTGGACACAATGATTCTTCTGACCCAAATGTTTTAACTGATCTATGCTGATCTCATAGATCTGGATCCTGAACACGTATGGCTTAGTTAGTCAACTGTGTATGAAACTGATACGACATAATTGTATGAAACCAGTCCCAGTAGAGGTGTGTTGTGACTTACAGGCAGTAGGGTGTGCTGCAGTGTGTCAGAGAGGATACAGAACATGTCCCACTGCTCATATCGAAACAGCAGCTTGACAAACTTCACCGCTGCATCCAAAGACACCTTGTTCTCCCCTGGGGGTACAAAGCAGAGCAGGATAGTCCTCTCAACAACATCGTCACTTTTTTCCAGGAAGTTCTGGTATCCATTAAGACAAGTTACAGTCAGTAAAAAACATCTATCCAGTATTAAATCATTTTTTCATATGTATTCAAATCAACCCACTAATACCATCACCAAATGTCATTATTGACAACATTCACATATTTTAGATATCTTGCTAGAAGCCACATTTAGGTGGAAATTGCCTTCAATTCCTAGTAGTTTTAAGTTATAGTAGCGTGGTGTAACGCCCTGGCCATAGAGAGGGGTTTTTGTTCTTTATTTGGTTAGGCCAGGGTGTTACATTGGGTGGGCGTTCTATGTTCCTTTCTCTATGTTTTTGTATTTCTTTGTTTTGGGCCGTGTGTGGCTCCCAATCAGGCACAGCTGAAGCTCGTTGTTGCTGATTGGGAGTCACACATAAGGAGCATTTTTTCCTTTGGGTTTTGTGGGTAATTGTTTTCTGTTTAGTGTGTTCCTAACAGAACTGTTGCTAGTCGTTTTTTGGTTTCTTTTGTATAGTGTTCGTTGATCATTAAAACCTTTTATGATGAACACTAACTCCGCTGCACCTTGGTCTCTCTCTCACGATGGCCCTTACACGTGGCTACCCCCTCTCTCCCTCCCTCTCTCCCCCGGCCTGTACTGAAGAGCTCAGTTACTTTCAATGTGGCACTGTCATAGGATGCCACCTTTCCAGCAAGTCAGTTCGTCAAACTTCTGCCCTGCTAGAGCTGCCCCGGTCAACTGAAAGTGCTGATATTGTGAAGTGGAAACGTCTAGGAGCAACAACGGCTCAGCCGCAAAGTGGTAGGCCACACAAGCTCACAGAACGGGACAGAACGTGCTGAAACACGTAAAAATAGTCTGTCCTCGGTTGCAACACTCACTACTGAGTTCAAAACTGCCTCTGGACGCAACGTCAGCACAAGAACTGTTCATCGGGAGCTTCATGAAATGGGTTTCCATGGCCGAGCAGCCACACACAAGCCTAAGATCACCATGCGTAATGCCAAGTGTCGGCTGGAGTGGTGTAAAGCTCGCCGCCATTGGACTCTGGAGCAGCGGAAATGTGTTCTCTGGAGTGATGAATCACACTTCACTATCTGGTGTGTCGTCCGCAGAACAAATCTGGGTTGGCAGATGCAGCAGGAAGAATGTTACCTGCCATGAATGCATAGTGCCAACTGTAAAGTTTTGTGGAGGAGGAATAATGGTCTGGGGCTGTTTTTCATGGTTCAGGCTAGGCCCCTTAGTTCCAGTGAAGGGAAATCTTAACGCTACAGCATACAATTACATTCTAGACAATTCTGTGCTTACAACTTTGTGACACCAGTTTAGGGAAGGCCCTTCCTGTTTCAGCATGACAATGCCCCCGTGTACAAAGCAAGGTCCATACAGAAATGGTTTGTTGAGAATGGTGTGGAAGAACATAACTGGCTTGCACAGTTAAGTCCTGACCTCAACCCCACCTTTGGGATGAATTGGAAGGCCAGTAGGATTTGAACCCTGGTATGTAAAGGTGGAAGCCATTGTAATTACCATTAAGCCATGGAGCCTTGAGTGTGGCAGTCTAAAAAGGTGGATTTAGACAGCACCGGCTGAAATGGTGTTTTTACATAGTTTTTTCTTGCTAATAATCTAGCTATATTTCTAGATTCGATTGAAAGATGGCATGCTAGCTAGTTAGTTTGTGTTAAAAGACCTAGACATAAGAAAGTAGTTGTGTGGTCAGTAGCCCAGTTGTGGTCAGTAGTTGTGTGGTTCAGTAGTATTATGGTCAGTAGTTGTGTGGTCAGTAGTTGTTGTGTGATTGTGGTCAGAAGTTGTGATCAGTAGCTGTTGTCAGTATTTGTGGTCAGTATATATTGTGGTGAGTAGTTGTGGTTAGTAGATTTTGTGGTTAGCAGTTTGTTTGCGAGTAGTTGTGGTCAGCAGTTGTGTGGTTGTGGTCAGTAGTTGTGGTTAGAAGTGGTCAGTAGTTGTGGTTATAAGTTGTCAGTAGTTGTGGTTATAAGTTGTGGTCAGTAGTTGTATGGTTGTTTTGCAGGTTCTTTGGGACCTACAGTATGGATGTGGTGAGTAGTTGTGGTCAGTAGTTGTGTGGTTGTGGTCAGTAGTTAAGGTACGTCCTCTTTGTGGCACCTGACCACATGACTGGAGAGTAGTCCAGCTGTGACAAAACAAGGGCCTGTAGGACCTGCCTTGTTGATAGTGCTGTTAAGAAGGCAGAGCAGCGGATTATGATGGACAGACATCTCATCTTAGCTACTGTTGCATCAACATGTTTTGACCATGACCCAGGGTTACTCCAAGTTTAGTCACCTCAACTATATTTCCACAGTATTCACTACAAGATTTAGTTGAGGTTTAGTGTTTAGTGAACAATGTGTTGCTTTTAGTTTGTGAAATATTAGGGACCAACTTATTTCTTGCCACCCATTCGGAAACTGACTGCAGCACTTTCTTAAGTGTTGCAGTAATTTCACTCGCTGATGTGTAAAGTGCTGAGTCATCTGCATACATAGACACACTGGCTTTACTCAAAGTTGTTCTGTGGCTGTGGTCAGTAGTTGTGTGGTTGTGGTCAGTAGTTGTGGTCAGTAGTTTTGTGGTCAGTAGTTGTGATCAGCAGTTGTGTGGATGTGGTCAGAAGTTGTGTAGTTGTGGTCAGAAGTGGTCAGCAGTTTTGTGGTCAGTAGTTGTGATCAGTAGTTGTGTGGATGTGGTCAGAAGTTGTGTAGTTGTGGTCAGTAGTTGTGGTCAGTTGTTGTGGTAAATTGTGTGGTTGTGATCGGTAGTTGTGGTCAGCAGTTGTGTGGTTGTGGTCAGTAGTTGCATGGTTGTGGTCAGTAGTTGAGGTTAGTAGTTGTGTGGTCAGTAGTTGTGGGGTTGTGGTTAGTAGTTGTGTGGTTGTGGTCAGCACTTGCGATCAGTAGTTGTGGTCAGTAGTTGTGTGCTTGTGGTCAGTAGTTGTGTTGTCAGTAGTTGTGTGGTTGAGGTCAGTAGTTGTGTTGTAGTTGTGTAGTTGAGGTCAGTATTAGTGTGTTGTGGTCAGTAGTTGTGTGCTTGTGGTCAGTACTTGAGGTCAGTAGTTGTGTGGTCAGTAGTTGTGTGGTTGTGGTCGGTAGTTGTGTGGTCGTGGTCAGTAGTTGTGTGGTTGTGGTCAGTAGTTGCGTAGGTCAGTAGATCTGGTCAGTAGTTGTGTGCTTGTGGTCAGTAGTTGTGTGGTCAGTAGATCTGGTCAGTAGTTGTGGTCAGTAGTTGTGGTCAGTAGTTGTGGTCAGTAGTTGTGTGGTCAGTAGATCTGGTCAGTAGTTGTGTGCTTGTGGTCAGTAGTTGTGGTCAGTAGATCTGGTCAGTAGTTGTGTGCTTGTGGTCAGTAGTTGCGTAGGTCAGTAGATCTGGTCAGTAGTTGTGTGCTTGTGGTCAGTAGATCTGGTCAGTAGTTGTGTGCTTGTGGTCAGTAGTTGTGGTCAGTAGTTGTGTGGTCAGTAGATCTGGTCAGTAGTTGTGGTCAGTCGTTGTGTGGTTGTGGTCAGTCGTAGTTGCATCTTTTGATCACCGTAGACCTCCATGTTAAAATTAGAATATTCAACTGATTATATTTCAAAAAGTATGATGAGTATCAAAAACATAAATGTAAGCAACTCAAGTTAAACCTCTCTGCACGTTATAAAGTTAAAATGGTATATTTTGCATAAAAGCTGTACGAGTAGCGGTGTGAATAATAACAATAATAAGCAATTGAAGTATGACAAATAGTAGTGTGTTGTTTCGCAATCACACTAATCACAAGTTCAATTGCTCAATATAATTCAATCGTTTTTAAATTGGCCTGTTTCGGCCTCCCGAGTGGCGCAGTGGTCTAAGGCACTGCATCACAGTGCTAGCTGTGCCACTATAGATCCTGGTTCGAGTCCAGGCTCTGTCAAAGCCGACAGAGACCCACGGGGCGGCGCACAATTGGCCCAGCTTCGTCCAGATTAGGGGAGGGTTTGGCCGGACGGAATGTCCTTGTCCCACCGTGCTCTAGCGACTTCTGTGGCGGGCCGGGCGCACGCATGCTGACACGGTTGCCAGGTGTACAGTGTTTCCTCTGACACATTGGTGCGGTTGGTTAAGCAGGCATTGTGTCAAGAAGCAGTGTGGCTTGGCTGGGTCGTGTTTCAGAGGACACACGTCTCTCGACCTTCGCCTCTCCTGAGTCCGTACAGGAGTTGCAGCGATGAGACAAGACTGTAACTACCAATTGGATATGATGAAAAAGGGTAAAAAATTATTTTGAAAATAAACTTCAAATATTGGCCTGTTTCCTTGTTGTATACTTGAGAATACCACAGGGTTGGATAATAATTTGGTGAACTTTATCAATGTAATTTGTTTATTGATGAACCAACTTGGGGTTTCGCTACCTGTTCAGACACAAACAAGCTTGATGGGCATACTTCAAATTACTAGGCGATAGCTTGAAGGGGTGGACTGATCATGTTGTTTTATACCAACAGACAGTGTAACATTAGGAAAAGTGGCCAATTTTGGTTTTAGGGTAAACTTCATCTTCAGCACCATACTAGCTAATATTGAAAGACAGTACTCCAAAGTTCTCACCAGCAGCCGCCATGTCCATCAGAGTAAATTTGGCTGTCACTGCATTTAAACAGGTGGGGAGACTCTCATCCCTGGCTCGCTCAGTGGACCCTCCAATTCCTAAACATACAATGAAGGGAAACAGCATCAATCTCAATCAGTCCAATCAATGGTAGTCTTGTCCAACAGCCACTGTGAGACTACTGAAGTTTAGTCTAATGAAGCTAGCCTATGAGTGTGTGGGCTAAAGGATCTATCATGCAAAATAGATTCTAAATCTCAACGATACTAACCGAGATAACGGTTATATACAGTGCATTCGGAAAGTATTCAGACCCCTTAACTTTTTATTACGTTACAGCCTTATTCCACTCAACCTACACACAATAACCCATAATGACAAAGCAAAAACAAATGGATGGGGAGCATCGCTGCACAGCTATTTTCAGGTCTTTCCAGAGATGTTTAATCGGGTTAAAGTTATGGGTTCTGGCTGGGCCACAAGGACATTGAGAGACTTGTCACGAAGCCACTCCTTCGTTGTCATGGCTGTGGAAGGTGAACCTTTTCCCCAGTCTGAGGACCTGAATGCTATGGAGCAGGTTTTCATCAAGGATCTCTCTGTACTTCGCTCCGTTCATCCTTTGCCTCAATCCTGACTAGTCTCCCAGTCCCTGCCGCTGATAAACATCCCAACAGCATGATGCTGCCACCACCATGCTTCACCGTAGGGATGGTGCCAGGTTTCCTCCAGATGTGATGCTTGGAATTCAGGCCAAAGAGTTCAATATTGGTTTCATCAGACCAGAGAATCTTGTTTGTCATGGTCTCAGAGTCTTTAGGTGCCTTTTGGCAAACTACAAGTGGGCTGTCATGTGCCTTTTCTGAGGAGTGGCTTCTGTCTGACCACTCTACCATAAAGGCCCGATTGGTGGAGTGCTGCAGAGATGGTTGTTCTTCTGGAAGGTTCTCCCATCTCCAAGAGGAACTCTTGAGCTCTGTCAGAGTGAACATCGGGTTGTTGGTCACCTCCCTGACTAAGGCCCTTTTCCTGCGATTCCTCAGTTTGGTGGTTCCAGACTTCTTCCATTTAAAAATGGAGGCCACTGTGTTCCTGAGGACCTTCAATGCTGCAAAACATGTTTGGTACCCTTCCCCAGATCTATGCCTCAACACAATCCTCCCTCGGAGCTCTATGGACAATTCCTTCGACCTCATGGCTTGGTTTTTGCTCTGACATGCACTGTCAACTGTGGAACCTT
The DNA here is from genome assembly GCF_901001165.1 of Salmo trutta. Classification (NCBI taxonomy): domain Eukaryota; kingdom Metazoa; phylum Chordata; class Actinopteri; order Salmoniformes; family Salmonidae; genus Salmo; species Salmo trutta. The sequence goes on from NW_021823042.1 coordinate 21,191, forward strand.
ATACAGACAGGTGTGTGCCTTTCTAAATCATGTCCAATCAATTGAATTTACCACAAGTGGACTCCAATGAAGTTGTAGAAACATCTCAAGGATGATCAATGGAAACAGGATGCACCTGAGCTTAATTTCAAGTCTCATAGCAAAGGGTCTGAATACTAATGTAAATAAGTTATTTATGTTTTTTTTTTTTTTTATATATATATATATATACATTTGCTAAAATATCAAAAAAACTGTTATCGCTTTGATTGATGAGGATATTTTTTTATTTAATCCATTTTGGAATAAGGCTGTAACATAACAAAATGTGGAAAACGTCAAGTGGTCTGAATACTTGCCGAATGTAATGTAAGTACAATACTAACCAGACAGTATACTGATGCCTGCAGACATGAGTTCCAGGGAGACCTCCTGTATCTCTGGCTCCTCAGGCATGCCTGTCTGTAGTGGGCGGCGGGAGGTGTCCCACAGCGCTTCCACTATCGCCAGGAACTGGGCAGCGTTCCCCTCAAACAGCTCCATCAACACTTGCTCTGTAGGGGTTCGAGGCCACGGCATCTAGAGAGGAGAGAGGGAAGGGGGAGAGAGAGGTAAGGGCTATAGTTGTCAAAATCCAGAAAATAGCTGTTAACTTCTATAACCACCTAAAAGGAAGTGATGCCCACACATTCCACCACAAACACACCCCAAAGAGCGCCAGGACAGCAACACAATTAGACCCAACCAAAGCAAAGAAAGCAAAGAGATAACTATTTGACACACTGGAAAGAATCAACCAAAAAACGGAGCAAATTGGAACGTTATCTTGCCCTAAATAGAAATAGTAAATAGTGAAACATTTAAAAAAAAAATAATAATAATAATTGATAAATCTATACTAAATATATTCACTTCACCAAATAATTGATTAAAACACACTGTTTTACATTGAAGGTCTACAGTAGCCTCAACAGCACTCTGTAAGGTAGAACCATGGTGTAGCTGGAGGACAGCTAGCTTCTATCCTCCTCCAGGTACATTGACTTCAATACAAAGCCTAGGAGGTTCTTGGTTCTCATCCCCTTCCATAGACTTACACAGTAATTATGACAACTTCCGGAGGACGTCCTACAACCTATCAGAGCTCTTGCAGCATAAACTGACATGTTTACATGTCAGTTTAAGCTACAGCTAGCTAGCATACAATGTGCAGAGTAGTTGACTCCAAGAGAAAGACAATAGTTGAAAAGTTTTATACAAATGAATTTCTTCCAAAATTAGAGAAGCAAGAGAGAGAAATAATTTTTCGTAGTACATTTTTTTCACTTTCACTTCCACTTACTTGGCTAGTGTCAAATGCAGCTAGCTAGTTTAGCCTACTCAAACACCGGGCTCAAACAGAGAATGACGCTATGTTAGCTAGCTGTCTATGGCTATCCAACACCGGAACTCTTCCAAGTCAAGGTAAGCTTTTGGTTTTATTAATTTATTGCCACCGGCGGTGTAACTGCTAAACTGATTGCTGCTCACTACACTGTACCGCATGATTGTAGCGGGTTTACTAATGTGTTAGTTCTAGTAGCTATGTTGACTATGATGTGACAACGATGTAGGCTGTGTGAAGCGGTTAGTATATGAAGGTTTGGCTTGGAAAGGTTTTTTCGGCTGGTCAGACAGCTGATGTCTTGTGCACTGAAGTTCACAAGCGAAGGGAAATGGTGAAAGGAGGAGAGAGCATTGATATATGCGAGAAGGAATTATATGTGAACCGTTTCTAGAAGCTAGGAGTATGTCGTATGTCTCTACTTCACAGGAAAGTGATTTGAATGAGAAAAAGAAAATCTTCATCAAAATGCAATTTTTGTCAGAAATGCCTTCTGGAAGATGTGAACTTTCATGTGCCTTAATAACAAAATGTTATGCCATCTGTAAATACAAATACAATTGTTAAATTACAAGCCTAGTTGGTTTAGCCACAGAAAAAGACATGAACATTCCTGCTAGACATGATTAGCTGAGATAATGGATGGGCTGGACATGCTGAGAGATGAGTTCAGATTGATCTGCCATGTAGCTCGCTTCTATCTATAACATGAGCCGCTCAGTATGTGTAAATAATCCTTGCTACCACAGCTTTTTTGAAAATATATAACGTTAACCATGAAGAACTGCAAAAATGTTGCTACTGCTCTCAACAACATTGCTGCCCTGAATATAGCAGGTTCTATCGACAAAGATCAGTGGGAAAAAGTTGGGATGGACTACTTTCTGCACACCGTCATTGTGAACCGGAGTGGCTTGACACAACAGGCCAAACAAGCTGTAGCTAGCTACAAACAAAACGGAAAAGACACAGGACGTCTTACTTAGTACACAGTTCACTGCACCTGTACATAGCCCATCTGTAAATAGCCCATCCAACTTCCTCATCCCCATACTGTATTTATTTATTTATCTTGCTCCTTTGCACCCCAGTATCTCTACTTGCACATTCATCTTCTGCACATCAATCACTCCAGTGTTTAATTGGTATATTGTAATTACTTCGCCACCATGGCCTATTTATTGGCTTACCTCCCTTATCTTACCTCATTTGCACAAACTGTATATAGACTTTTTCCTACTGTATTATTGACTGTATGTTTGTTTAGTCCTTGTGTAACTCTGTGTTGTTGTATGTGTCGAACTGCTTTGCTTTATTCTTGGCCAGGTTGCAGTTGTAAATGAGAACTTGTTCTCAACTAGCCTACCTGGTTAAATAAAGGTGACATTTTTTTTGTTTGTTTGTTTATAGTTAAAGTGGTTCCAGTTTGCCGTGAAGCGTCCCATCTATGTAAGAGTCTAGACAAAGAATGCTATCTGGCCCTAAACAGAGAGTACACAGTGGCAGAATACCTGACCACCGTGACTGACCCAAAATTAATTAATTAATGTACAGACTCGGTGAGCATAGCCTTGCTATTGAGAAAGGCAGCCGAAGGCAGACCTGGCTCTCAAGAGAAGACATGCTATGTGCACACTGCCCCCAAAATTATGTGGAAACTGAGCTGCACTTCCTAACCTGCCAAATGTATGACCATATTAGATACACATATTTCCCTCAGATTATACAGATCCACAAAGAATTTGAAAACAAATCCAATTTTGATAAACTCCCATATCTATTGGGTGAAACACCACAGTGTGCCATCACAGCAGCAAGATTTGTGACCTGTTGCCACAAGAAAAGGGCAACCAGTGAAGAACAAACACCATTGTAAATACAACCTATATTTATTTATTTTCCCTGTTGTACTTTAACTATTTGCACATCATTACAACACTCTATATAGATACTAGTTTGTGAGTGTAATGTTTACTGTTCATTTTTTATTGTTATTTCACTTTTGTTTTATCTATTTCACTTGCTTTGGCAATGTAACATGTGTTTCCCATGCCAATAAAGCCCACTGAAATTGAACTGAGAGAGAGAGAGAAATACATCAGTCAGAATTGGAGTACTAGGCTGTTTTCACAATACCTGGATAAAGCAGGATTTTGAAGGATTGATACAATAGCAGTGCTTACGCTCTGAATCTCCTTGAGGTTACTCTTCTGCTTGTGTCTGAAGAGACCTTTAGGTTCCCTCCTGGGTTCATACACCGACCGTTTAAACACCATGGTAGCTAGCTGTAGGTGAGTAGAATAAAATACCATTCAAGTGGTTATAGTCCAGTGCATTTGGAAAGTATTCAGACCCTTTGACTTATTCTGCGCAGGCTCATATTTCCTCTGTAAGGCAGTCTGCGCGGCAGTTTAGAGGGAACATTGCCGAAGTCCGAAACGAACAAAACGTCACAAAATGTCGTCATAATATATGCACAAACTCTTCTAGACTGCTCGGCTGGGAAGCATGCGGACGCCTTAACACCCAACACAGTCTCTGCTTCAGTTCACACAGGTGCAGAGACAACAGGTTCTTATTGCTATGTCAGTACATGCCGATACATACCAGTTTCAGAGTATACAGTGCATTCGGAAAGTATTCAGACCCCTTGACATTTTCCATATTTTGTTAAGTTACAGCCTTATTCTAAAATGGATTAAAATATTTGTTTTACTCATCAATCTACACATAATACCCCATAATGACAAATCGAAAACAGGTTTATAGAAATGATTGCAAATGTATTACAAATAAAAAACAGATACCTTATTTACATAAGTATTCACACCCTTTGCTATGAAACTCGAAATTGAGCTCAGGTCCATCCTGTTTCCATTGATCATCCTTGACTGGACTCCACTTGTGGTAAATTCAATTGATTGGACATGATTTGGAAAGGCACACACCTGTCTATATAAGGTCCCACAGTTGACAGTGCATGTCAGAGCAAGAAACAAGCCATGAGGTCGAAAGACTTGTCCATAGAGCTCCAAGACAGGATTGTGTCGAGGCACAGATCTAGGGAAGGGTACCAAAAACACTTCTGCAGCATTGAAGGTCCCCAAGAACACAGTGGCCTCCATCATTCTGAAATGGAAGAAGTTTTGAACCACCAAGACTCTTCCTAGAGCTGGTCGGCCGGCCAAACTGAGCAATCGGGGGAGAAGGGTTGGGGAGGAGACCAAGAACCAGATGGTCACTCTGACAGAGCTCCAGAGTTCCTCTGTGGAGATGGGAGAACCTTCCAGAAGAACAACCATCTCTGCAGCACTCTACCAATCAAGCTTTTATGGTAGAGTGGCCAGACGGAATCCACTCCTCTGAAAAAAGGTGCATGACAGCCCGCTTGGAGTTTGCCAAAAGGCACCTAAAGGACTCTCAGACCATGAGAAACAAGATTCTCTGGTCTGATGAAACCAAGATTGAACTCTTTGGCCTGAATGCCAAGCATCACGTCTGGAGGACACCTGGCAGGCCCAATCCCTACGCTGAAGCATGGTGGTGGCAGCTTCATGCTGCAGGGATGTTTTTCAGTGGAAGGTACTGGGAGACTAGTGAGGGTTGAGAAAAAGATGAACGGAACAAAGTACAGAGAGATCCTTCATGAAAACCTGCTCCAGAGCGCTCAGGACCTCAGACTGGGGCAAAGGTTCACCTTCCAACAGGACAATGACCCTAAGCACACAGCAATGACAGCACAGGAGTGGCTTTGGGACAAGTCTCTGAATGTCCTTGAGTGGCCCAGCCAGAACCCAGACTTGAACCCGATCTAACATCTCTGGAGACCTGAAAATAGCTGTGCAGCGACGCTCCCCATCCAACCTGATAGAGCCTGAGAGGATCTGCAGAGAAGAATGGTAGAAACTCCCCAAATATAGGTGTACCAAGCTTGTAGCGTCATACCTAAGAAGACTCGAGGCTGTAATCACTGCCAAAGGTCCTTCAACAAAGTACTGAGTAAAGGGTCTGAATCCTTATGTAAATGTGATATTCAAGTTTTTTTATTTGTAACACATTTGCAAAAATGTCTAAAAACCTGTTTTTGTTTTATCATTATGGGGTATTGTGTGTAGAATGATGAGGACAATGTTTTATTTAATCAATTTTAGAATAAGGCTGTAACTTAACAAAATGTGGAAAAAGTCAAGAGGTCTGAAACATTTCCGAATGCACTGTAAATTATTGTAATTCATGCCTGGGTACTAGTCATTTTATTTAATCCTGTTTATCTGGTCTTCATGGCATAGTTTGTGTGTCTTTGCTATTAAGGCCATGAGGTAAAATTTCCCCATTAGTTTGTAAGTAGACACTGCACAAATCTTGCAATGTTTTGAATCAACCTGTCCCATACCTTAATGGTGGCCACTTTGTATGCTCTCTGAGTCTCAGTGGTAGCAGGTAGACCACTCATCTCTTCCAGCTTGCCCAGCTCACTAACTTTACCCAGGGCTCGTCGTGCAAACACCTCTGCCTGAACATTGGCTTGTCTGTCGTAGTAGCACTGGCACACAGCACAGTACAGAGTTGCCCTCCACTCCAAGAACCTGGCAGTCATCAGGGGGATGGAGGTCTCCAGACAGATACAGGCCCACAGAAGGAACTCCTCAGCCTGGAGGGGAGGAAGGGACAACATACGCATTTACCAACAATCACATGCACCATGGAAATAAATGTAATTGTTAGATTGTGTACCTGTGCAGCGCGGCTCATGGACATCAGGTATCTACAGATGTTGTAGATATAGAGTGAACCTGAAGAGAGAGAGAGACAGAGACAGACAGACAGACAACACTGAACTACAACTGACAACAACTACAACTTCAGACATTGATTCAGCCAACATACTGCTTATACCACTGTAATTGCTACTGTATTACTGTACCATTGTAAAGAAGCCAGCAGAGATGTTCATGGGGAAACACGGCCTGCATCATGATCCTGACAAACCCCAGGATGCTGAGGAGTCTCTGGACCCCCTTCTGGGTGGGCTGGCTCCCTCTTTCCCTCTCCAGCTGGAAGGCACATAGGCAGCAGCCCTGCAGAGCCCGGAACTAACAGCCACACAGGCCACAGGGACACAGGTAAGACACACAGAGAGGTGGAGGGTAGAGACAGTCACAAAAATACAACATAAACGGCAAGCCCATTGTGCAAGGTGTGTTCTTGTCGGCTTTGTTTCATTCTGAACACAGATCCACAGACACAAACACTGTCCTCACCGTCAGCTTGGCTTGGTCTGTGTCGAACCCCTTGGGGAAGAAGGAGGTCCTGAAGTGGTCAACATCCCTAATGTCCTCTATGGTCACAGTGCTGAACTGCTGCAGGTAGCGACAGTAGCCCTGCCATAGACCAAGCCTGTATAACTGGAGAGAGAGAAAAAAAACTGAGCTTGAACTAACAGAGAAGAAAGTAATACAACGGATTAGGTGTGGCGGGGAATCCTTGTGGTCAAATCAAATACATGTAGCTCTGTGTGTGTGTGTGTGTGTGTGAGAGAGAGAGTGAGAGAGTGAGAGAGTGAGTGAGTGAGTGAGTGAGTGAGTGAGTGAGTGAGTGAGAGTGAGAGAGAGGAAAGGAATACAAACTAACCTTGATGCCAAAAAGAAAATCTGCCATTTGCAGCATGTGTTCTTCATAGTAGTTGGTTGGTAGTCGAGGTTTGTACTTGTTCCATATTTCAAACAGAGTTTTGGCACTACATACATTGGAGGGAAAAAATCAAATCAAATATATTTCTAAAGCCATTCTTACATCAGCTGATGTCTCAAAGTGCTGTACAGAAACCCAGCCTAAAACCCCAAACAGCAAGCAATGCAGGTGTAGAAGCACGGTGACTAGGAAAAACTCCCTAGAATGGCCAGAACCTAGGAAGAAACCTAGAGGAACCAGGCTCTGAGGTGTGGCCAGTCCTCTTCTGGCTGGTGAAATTCACACATCAGGCTGCTAGCTTGCACGTAAACTGAAGTTACTGCTAGCTAGCTACCGTTAGGCCTAGTTTTCAAACAATAATAAGATAGCCGTTAGCTAATGTGACACTTGATTTGGATATAGCCAGGAAATGTCTCACCCTCTTGCGTAGGAGTTGTGGTCGTAGGTTGGCAAAGTACTAATTCGTTTCATAAATGACATAAAGTTTTTTATGTCTCCATCAAACGCTGATATTACTGGGTTTCTTTTATGCATGTTCCCGTAAAATGAAGCTGGCAGTGGTTCCATTTTGGTCGACCAGTTGCTTCACTGATTCAAATCCAACAACAAACAGCACCGTGCTATAGGCTAGAGTGGTTGTCATGGTAGCGACCCTCATTTTCTGTGGATTTGGCGCCATCTGCTGGACGCCAAAAACCGACCATCCCATCCCCATGGCCTAATCAAAGATGGGACACTTTTCACGCCACTTCGATACGAAGTGATTTTCGTAGCAGGTTACTGCATTTTCGCTAACCCTAACCCGTTTCCTACCCTTGACCTGCTACATGAATTACCCCAACCTACGGAAAAGTCGCATCGGTATCGAAGTGGTGTGAAGAGTGTTTCTCAATCAATGGTGTTTGGCGAAGGGGCGAGACTATGGACACAGTTTATGCTTAAACCGACTACCAAACACGTAAAAGGGATTGAAAAAAAGAAGACACATGGACCATGTCCAGCAGCAGTGCTGGGTAAAATCACTGGGGATAATTGCTTTGTTTGTTCTACCCTTACAAAAAAAAGATTGCAATTTTGAAACTGCAGTAAAAGTGCAGTAACTGCACTCGACTGTGGTATTTTGGACGCAGAAATTGCTGAACTGTTGTTATACTACACTCTATATTTTTTCGTGAGGATATTCCCTGTTAGTTCATATGCCTTGCTACCGTGATATACAGTGCATTCGGAAAGTATTCAGACCCTTTGTTTTTTTGCACATTTTGTTACGTTACAGCCTTATTCTAAAATTGATTAAATCGTTTTTTTCCTCATCAGTCCACACACACAATACCCCATAATGACAAAGCAAAAACAGGCGTTTTTGCTGATTTATTACAAATAAAAAGCAGAAATACCTTATTTACATAAGTATTCACACCTTTTGCTATGAGACTCGAAATTGAGCTCAGGTGCATCCTGTTCCCATTGATCATCTTTGAGATGTTTCTACAACTTGAGTGGAGTCCACCTGTGGAAACATTGGCTAGTTAACATTAGGCCTTCTACATCTAGCTACAATACCAGTCAAAAGTTTAGACACACTTACTCATTCAAGGGATTCTTTATTTTTTACATTGTAGAAAAATAGTGAAGACATCAAAACTATGAAATCTACTTTGAAACAAAAGTATTCACCTCACACGCATGGTTATGGCTTAAAAAACAGAAGACATGTACCATGTCCAGTAGACAATCAATCAAATTTATTTATATAGCCCTTCGTACATCAGCTGAAATCTCAAAGTGCTGTACAGAAACCCAGCCTAAAACCCCAAACAGCAAGCAATGCATGTGAAAGAAGCACGGTGGCTGGGAAAAACTCCCTAGGGAAAAACTCCTGAGAAAGGCCAAAAACCTAGGAAGAAACCTAGAGAGGAACCAGGCTATGAGGGGTGGCCAGTCCTCTTCTGGCTGTGCCGGGTGGATATTATAACAGAACATGGTCAAGATGTTAAAATGTTCGTAAATGACCAGCATGGTCAAATAATAATAATCATAGTAATTGTCGCCAGTAGCAGTGCGTGGGTAAAATCACTGGGGATAATTGCTTTGTTTACTCTACCCTTACAAAAAAAATATAGCAATTTTGAAACTGCAGCAACTGCACTCGACTGTGGTATTTTGGACATAGTAATTGCTGAACTGCATTTATATTACACTGACTGCAATATTTATTTTGTGAGGCTCGATACTGGAGACAGGAAGAACATTTAATAAATAATGGACATGAAACAGGACAGGAACAGTGTCTGGAGGGGACACAGTAACATCAATGCTGACACAGGGAACAAACAGACAGATAATGTCACGTCCTGACCCTAGTAAGATGTCATTTTCTATAGTAGAGTAGGGCAGGGCGTGACAGGGGGTGTTTTGGGTTGTTCTATGTTTTCTATTTCTATGTTTAAGTTCTAGTTGCCCTATTTCTATGTTGGGATTGTTTGGGGTTGATCTCTAATTGGAGGCAGCTGATCCTCATTGCCTCTGATTAGAGATCATATTTAATTAGGGTTTTTTCTCATTGTTGTTTGTGTGTTATTATCTTTTGAGTAGTGTGTTTTCCTCTCTGCGTCACGGTTTGTTGTTTTGGTGTTTAAGTATATTGCATTCAGTTTCACGTTTGAATAAATATGTGGAACTACGAACACGCTGCATTTTGGTCCGCTCCTTCAAACAGCCGTGACAGATAAAGGGGAGGCAATCAAATAAGATAGAGTTCAGGTGGGTCCAATGAGGCGCAGGTGTGCGTAATGATAGGCAGTCTGGCACAGGAGAGGAAGAGCAGGCGTGACATGGTCACAACTTGTGGACGTGTTTATGTGAGGTTTGTTGCCAACTTTACGGTTTTATATATAAAAAAAAAATCATTCTGGACATTGTTCTACATAACCTCCACCAGCTGAAGCTAAGTAGTAACATTAACATTATGCCTTCTAATTTCAGTAGCTGTACTCATAATATACAGGAGAATGATCGCCTTATGGTGAGAATAGCTGTGCTGCAAGCCCAGCTTCAGACGCAATCGTTAGGCAAGGGTAATTTAAGTGTAGGAAAGGATGAAACAGTGTCTGTGCCACCATGTCACGTCGTGTGTGCAGGTGGCAGGGAAGTCAGGCGCAGGAGAAACAAACTTGGTGTAACTAGAGTAGTTTAATAAAGTTAAAACAAACTCCAAAACCAAAGTACATAAAATAAACATGGGTACAATAACCCATCGCGCACCAATCCAACAACACGAGCACATAACAACAAACAATCTCTGACAAGGAAATGAGGGGAAACAGAGGGTTAAATACACAACATGTAATGAATGGGATTGGAACCAGGTGTGTAGGAAGACAAGACAAAACCAATGGAAAATGAAAAATGGATCAATGATGGCTAGAAGACCGGCGACGCCGAGCACCGCCCGAACAAGGAGGGGCATCGACTTCGGTAGAAGTCGTGACAGTACCCCCCCCCCCCCCCCTTACGCGTGGCTCCAGCAGCACGTCGACACCGGCCCCGGGGACGACCCGGAGGACGTGGTGCATTGTGATCCGGATGGAGATGGTGGAACTCTCGCAGCAGGGAAGGATCTAACACGTCCTCCACCGGAACCCAGCATCTCTTCTCCGGACCGTACCCCTCCCAGTCCACGAGGTACTGAAGGCCCCTCGCCCGACATATCGAATCCAGGATGGATCGAACGGAGTACACCGGGGCCCCCTCGATGTCCAAGGGGGGCGGAGGAACCTCCCGCACTTCAGCCTCCTGGAGCGGGCCAGCCACCACCGGCCCGAGGAGAGACACATGGAACAAGGGGTTAATGCAGTAATCGGGGGGGAAGCTGTAACCTATAACATACCTCGTTCACTCTCCTCAGGACTTTAAATGGCCCCACAAACCGTGGACCCAGCTTCCGGCAGGGCAGGCGGAGGGGCAGGATTCGGGTCAAGAGCCAGACCCTGTCCCCCGGTGCGAACACCAGGGCCTCACTGCGGTGATGGTCTGCGCCAACTTTCTGGCACAGTATGGTGCGCTGAAGGTGGACGTGGGCGGGGTCCCATGTTTCCTCCGCACGCCGGAAGGAGTCATCCACCGCAGGAGCCTCGGTCTGACTCTGATGCCAAGGGGCCAGAACCGGCTGATACCCCAACACACACTGAAAGGGAGAGAGGTTAGTGGAGGAGTGGCGGAGCAAGTTCTGGGCCCTTTCTGCCCAGGGCACGAACGCCTCCCACTCCCCCGGCCGGTCCTGGCAATAGGACCTCAGAAACCTACCCACATCCTGGTTAACTCTCTCCACGTGCCCGTTACTCTCGGGGTGAAAACCTGAGGTAAGGCTGACCGAGACCCCCAGACATTCCATGAACGCCTTCCAGACCCTTGACGTGTACTGGGGACCCCGATCAAACACTATATCCTCAGGCACCCCGTAGTGCCGGAAGACGTATGTAAACAGAGCCTCTGCAGTTTGTAGGGCCGTATGGAGACCGGGCAAAGGGAGGAGACGACAGGACTTAGAAAAACGATCCACAAAGACCAGGATCGTGGTGTTACCCTGCCAAGGTGGAAGATCGGTTAGGAAATCCACCAACAGGAGCGACCACGGCCGTTGTGGAACGGGTAAGGGTTGTAACTTACCTCTGGGCAGGTGTCTAGGAGCCTTGCACTGGGCGCACACTGAGCAGGAGGAAACATAAACCCTCACGTCCTAAAGTGGGCCACCAGTACCTCCCACTAAGACAGCGCACCGTCCGACTGATCCCAGGATGACCAGAGGAGGGTGACGTGGTGGCCCAATAGATCAACCGGTCACGGACAGCAGACGGAACGTACAGACGCCCAGCTGGACACTGAGGGGGAATGGGCTCTGAACGTGACGCCCGCTCAATGTCCGTGTCCAGCTCCCACACTACCAAACAAGAGGCTGGGAGTATGCGAGTGGGATCCATGGACCACTCCTCTGTGTCATACAGCCGGGACAGTGCATCTGCCTTAATGTTCTGGGAGCCTGGTCTAAAAGAGAGGGTAAACACAAAACGGGTGAAAAACATGGCCCACCTTGCCTAGCGAGGATTCAGTCTCCTCGCCTCCCGGATGTACTCCAGATTGCAGTGGTCAGTCCAGATGAGAAAGGGGTGTTTAGCCCCCTTAAGCCAATGTTTCCACGCCTTCAAAGCCCTGACGACAGCCAACAGCTCCCGGTCCCCCACAATATAGTTTCGCTCCGCCGAGCTGAGCTTCTTAGAGAAGGCACAGGGGCGGAGCTTCGGTGGCATACCCGAGCGCTGAGAGAGCACAGCTCCTATCCCAGCCTCGGACGCGTCCACCTCCACTATGAACGCCAAAGAGGGATCCGGATGGGCCAACACAGGAGCCGAGGTAAACAGAGCCTTCAGGTGCCTAAAAGCCCCGTCCGCCCCAGCCGACCACTGCAAGCATACCGGGCCCCCCTTCAGCAGTGAGGTAATGGGAGCAGCTAACTGAACAAAACCCTGGATAAACCGCCGGTAGTAGTTGGCAAACCCTAAGAATCGCTGCACCTCCTTCACCGTGGTGGGAGTCGGCCAATTACGCACAGCTGCAATGCGGTCACTCTCCATCTCCACTCCTGACGTGGAAAGGCGATACCCTAAGAAGGAGACGGACTTTTGAAAGAACAGGCATTTCTCAGCCTTGATGTACAAGTCATGTTCCAACAGGCGACCAAGCACTCTGCGCACCAGGGACACATGCTCGGCGCGTGTAGCGGAGTATATCAGAATGTCATCGATATACACCACTACACCCTGCCCACGCAGGTCCCTGAAAATCTCGTCTACAAAGGATTGGAAGACTGATGGAGCATTCTTCAACCCTTAATCAATTCACAGATGCAGACCTCCATCCTTCTTCACAAAAAAGAAACTCAAGGAGACGGGTGAAGTAGAGGACCGAATGTACCCCCGAACAAGGAGGGGCATCGACTTCGGCAGAAGTTGTGACACACCAATAAGTACAGATAGTAGTATAAATCCCCTCGCACAGTCCCCGCAGCCGGACAATGTTCTCATGGCTTCTGGAAGAAAATGCTGTAGGAATGCACAACCGGTGTCTCTCATTCAGCCGACAGAAACTTTCAACCAGTTTTCCCCATTAAGCAACAAGTCAGAGTCCAAGCCTTCTCTGGTCTCTCCTCCACCCGTTACGGGGTCTGAGACGCCAAAGCCTCTCACCATTAGCTCTCACAAATTGAAAACCCTAGTCATTGGTGACTCCATTACCCGTAGTATTAGACTTAAAGAATCATCCAGCGATCATACACTGTTTACCAGGGGGCAGGGCTACCGACGTTAAGACTAATCTGAAGATGGTGCTGGCTAAGGCTAAAATTGGCAAGTATAGGGATATTGTTATCCACGTCGGAACCAACGATGTTAGGATGAAACAGTCAGAGGTCACCAAGCTCAACATAGCTTCAGCGTGTAAATCAGCTAGAAAGATGTGTCGGCATCGAGTAATTGTCTCTGGCCCATAGTCCCACAATTCAATCGCTGGTTGAAAACTGTTTTCTGCCCCACCCAAAAGACGTGCTACCTTGTCCCGGACCTGCTGTTTTCTTCTCTCTCTCGCTCTACGGCACCTGCTGTCAATAGCTTTGAATGATCGGCTATGAAAAGCCAACTGACATTTACTCAAGTGCTGACCTGTTGCAACCTCTACAACCATTGTGATTATTATTATTTGACCCTGCTGATCATCTATGAATGTTTGAACATCTTGGCCATTATAATCTACACCCGGCACAGCCAGAAGAGGACTGGCCACCCCTCAGAGCCTGGTTCCTCTCTAGGTTTCTTCCTGGGTTCTGTCCTTTCTAGGGAGTTTTTCCTAGTCACCGTGCTTCTACATCTGCATTACTTGTTGTTTGGGGTTTGTTTTAGGCTGGGTTTCTGTATAGCACTTTGTGACACTGCTCAAAAAAATAAAGGGAACACTTAAACAACACATGTAACTCCAAGTCAATCACACTTCTGTGAAATCAAACTGTCCACTTAGGAAGCAACACTGATTGACAATAAATGTCACATGCTGTTGTGCAAATGGAATAGACAACAGGTGGAAATTATAGGCAATTAGCAAGACACGCCCAATAAAGGAGTGGTTCTGCAGGTGGTGACCCTGCAAAATGACCTCCAGCAGGCCACAAATGTGCATGTGTCTGCTCAAATAGTCAGAAACAGACTCCATGAGGGTGGTATGAGGGCCCAACGTCCACAGGTGGGGGTTGTGCTTACAGCCCAACACCGTGCAGGACATTTGGCATTTGCCAGAGAACACCAAGATTGACAAATTCGCCACTGGCAACCTGTGCTCTTCACAGATGAAAGCAGGTTCACACTGAGCACGTGACAGACGTGACAGAGTCTGGAGACGCCGTGGAGAACGTTCTGCTGCCTGCAACATCCTCCAGCATGACCGGTTTGGCGGTGGGTCTTCTCGTGGTGTGGGGTGGCATTTTTTTGGGAGGCCGCACAGCCCTCCATGTGCTCGCCAGAGGTAGCCTGACTGCCATTAGGTACCGAGATGAGATCCTCAGACCCCTTGTGAGACCATATGCTGGTGCGGTTGGCCCTGGGTCCCTCCTAATGCAAGACAATGCTAGACCTCATGTGGCTGGAGTGTATCAGCAGTTCCTGCAAGAGGAAGGAATTGATGCTATGGACTGGCCCGCCCGTTCCCCAGACCTGAATCCAATTGAGCACATCTGGGACATCATGTCTCGCTCCATCCACCAATGCCACGTTGTACCACAGACTGTCCAGGAGTTGGCGGATGCTTTAGTCCAGGTCTGGGAGAAGATCCCTCAGGAGACCATCCGCCACCTCATCAGGTGCATGCCCAGGCATTGTAGGGAGGTCATACAGGCACGTGGAGGCCACACACACTACTGAGCCTCATTTTGACTTGTTTTAAGGACATTACATCAAAGTTGGATCAGCCTGTAGTGTGGTTTTCCACTTTTATTTTGAGTGTGACTCCAAATCCAGACCTCCATGGGTTGATAAATTGGATTTCCATTGATTATTTTTGTGTGATTTTGTTGTCAGCACATTCAACTATGTAAAGAAAAAAGTATTTAATAAGATATTTCAGTCATTCAGATCTAGGATGTGTTATTTTAGTGTTCCCGTTATTTTTATGAGCAGTATACATTTGGTTGATGAAATAACACATGGAATCATGTAATAACCAAAAAAGTGTAAAACAAATCAAAATATGTTTCAGATTCTTCAAAGTAGTCACTTTTTGCCATGATGACAGCTTTGAACCCTCTTGGCATCCTCTCAACCAGCTTCATGAGGAATGCCTTTCCAACGATCTTCAAGGAGTTCCCACATATGCTGAGCACTTGTTGGCTGTTTTTCCTTCAGTCTGCGGTCCAACTCATCCCAAACCATCTGAATTGGGTTGAGGTCGAGTGATTGTGGAGGCCAAGTCATTTGATGCAGCACTCTATCAATCTCCTTCTTGGTCAAATAGCCTTTACACAGCCTGGAGGTGTGTTTTGGGTCATTGTTCTGTTGAAAAACAAATGATAGTCCCACTCTGCCATCCCATCTGATTTGCAGGTGGGGTGTGTGCTCAGCCCCCTCCTGTACTCCCTTTACGCACGCCTATGCACCCATCGACAAGTTTGCTGACGACACGACGGTGGTAGGCCTGAACACCAATGGCGATGTATATCCTATGTATATCCTACTACCAGTAACTTTTTATGTATAAACCCACCTCAACCACTCCAGTATCCTTGCACATTGAATAAGGTACTGGCACGGACCTGTACAGTATATACTTACATTTTCGTGTTTATTTAGCTCTCATCGTAGTTCTTGTGTGGTTTGTATTTATACAGCTTTTTGTAATTTGATTTTCTATTATTACCTCTATTATTATCACTGCATTGTTGGAAAGAGCTCTCAAAATAAGAATTTACCTGTACTGTTTTACAGCTGTTGTATCCTGTGCCCCGATTCCGACCTGAGTTAAGCGTGCGTAAATGGAAAGTAATTCCCTTTTTATGCACTCTTCTCTCTTGACTATGCATATTCTGACCATGAATTTAAGCATGAGAAGAGCATTCTATTCACCCACTATTTGTTTGAGGTGGAGCTCGAATAATTGAAGGTGTGGCAGAGATGTGTCTACAGATACATAATGCCACTATCTTTACGCGTGAGGAAACCATGAATAAGTTCAAGCAAACCTGCCCGTTCCAAGTGGAAAAATTATCTACTTTCTTTTTTTCGATAGAAATAACAGCGTTCTCCATGCACTGTCATTTATACATTGATAAGAGCTAGGTAAATGAGTAATCCGTCTGGAGAAGGGGATTGTGAATACACATAGCAATTGTTTTAGATGATTTTTCCTTATGATCCCTGGAGATTCATGTGAAACCAGCCATATGGAAGCAAACTGAAAATCATATCAACATGACATATATTGCGGCCCCTTTTCCACAGTGAAATAGGATATAAATAGCTGTGTCGTTATTCTGAATTTTCATTGTGTGCACATCATTTGTGTGGATGAAATTTGGAGACCCAAGCGATAGGCTTCTAAGGCTGAACCAGCCAAGTAGATGCATGTGCTTTTCTCTGTTTATTTTACAATTTGCATCATGTTAAATATTAGACACTTGAATCATTCCATTCCTTTTACCTTTATTTCCTCTGTCATGTCCTTGTAAGTTGTTCCTGAGGGTTGCTAGCATTAGTGGATCATATTAGGCTAACGTTGAGCAATAATTAAGGACATGTAGCCTATTGAATCATTATGGAACTCAGATCACACGTAGAAGATTAAACCTGGAGCACAGTTCATGACGAATGGAACGTTGTCATACAGTTCCATGATTAGTGATAATCAAGGTAGATTATAGGATTATTGTTCTACCCGTTGTACACTTTTTTCCACATTCCTTGATTTTATGAATTGAACTAGAATATGACGCCCATAGAAATAAGAATTAATAGATCAGGCTTGGAACTTCTAAACCTTGCAATTTGACTGGTAAACGCATAGGTACACTTGCAATGGTGGACCTGGTATTGTGATGCAGAATTGCCATGGTTACCAGGCTTTGGTTCTCTCAGGGTGTCTGAGTCTTGGACAGCATGAGAGTCAGAATGAGCTCGCTAATGTTTGAATGAATGAGTTGGTCAAGTTGAATAAAATAATGTTTTCAAAAATGTTAATTGTGTCTTCTTCTTTGGGTTTTGTTAAGATGGACTGATGATTTTGTCAAGTTTGCAGATTATGAAGATCGCTAGCTAGCTGATTGGGTCATTGATTTAGCAAGGTAAATGCTAAAAACATAGCTAGCTGAGCAGGTAAGGTGGCCAGCATGGCTAAGTAAATCATTATCATGCTATCCGTAAATCTTTACTCATAGTGACAACGTTAGCTAGCTAGCTACACTTGTTAACGGAAATGTTTGTCAGTCTTCTGCACTGTAGCCAATGACCTAGATACTTTTGTAAAACTTTTTGGACAGTGACAACCTGTAATTTTGGCATTTAGAGTCAGTGTGTGTCATGTGCAGTAGAGTAAAAAAAAAAGAAAATCAAGTTTGAAGTTGATGTATTAGAGCGACCTCTATTGTTTGCGTTGATTATAGCAGGCCAGATGAATGTTAATTAACTAAGAACTACTAATCAAGTAATTGTTTATTAGACTTTTTTTTCATGAGGATAGCAATAATAAAGGGTAAAGAAATGCCCTGTGCATGTACATTTACTGAGCGCCACAAAGTAACCAGAGGAGGGGAGGCAAACTCAATACTTACCTTCCATAGGGGACAGATCAGAATTGACTGTTAAACATATTTTTTTGATTTTTTAAAAAATTTTGGGCACATGGAAGGGTTCTCTGGTTTACATTTGCAGGTTTTACTATATAATCTCTTCCATCCTAGCCAAATGACCTCATCTGCCTCCCCTATATCAAGGTGTTTTGGTACTTCCTTTATGTACTACGCTTTTCCATGTGCTAACTTTTACAATACAACAGGTCAGTATAGTCTATCAGTCTAACGGTCTATCCTACCCTCTATCAACCATTCATAGTGACAACAGTGGTTGGTGGATTTTTCTCCAGATCTGCAATAGGCTAACTAGCAATCATACCACACATAAAAACAGTCAAAGCTGCATACATTTTTTATATGAATCAACAAGAAAGAACAGGAAAAGCTGATAGGCAGCGGAGAGGCCAGGTGCATCATTGCGCATGAAAGAACAGTGAAGACATGAGACACACAGCTCAAAAATCTCCCCTATTGATCAATTATCCTACCTAGACTAGCCCACAACAACACAATGCAATGAACAATTAATTACATTATTGTTTTCAAGTTAGTACAAAGTTCTGGCCTACTCTAGGCTGCAGTGAAAATGTCATTTGAATAACAGCACAAAAGCCTTGTGATTTGACGTTTCACTCAATTTGGTTCAGTTGTGGATCTACTCTCGACAGCTTATGAGGTCTAGAAAGGCACAGCAGCAGACCAATCTGGCTGTATTTTTACTTCTGATACTGAATGCGCTGTCTGTTGCAGATCATCATTCTGCCAAGTCGTCCTATAATAATGTGGTCACATATGCTCCCTGGCAGGCCTAGTTATTGAGGAAAGCTTAACACATACTCTGCATCCATTACAATTCAAGCGGCTATTCCTCGTGCCCTAGAACCTAACGCTTCAATATAGCCTAAATACCTTTTATGTGGCATAAGCACAACCAGTCTCAATCTTTCAATTTGATTAGGCTACTTCAAAAATGTATTACTTTTTTTCTTCCCTCGTTAATCTACACACAATACCACATAATGACAAAACAAAAGTTTTTTACAATTTTTTGCTAATTTATTAAAATGGCATGTCTCTGACTGATTAAATTATATGACAAGCGATTTTATCAAATCGATTACCTAACATTTGATTGATTACGTGATTGAATTAAACCATGCAACAATAACCTGGGGCACCACGGAAGTGTGTTTTTAGAGCTGCTGTCTTCCGAATAAACTTTTAAAGATCTGAGATCTTTTATTTTAATAGCAGTCAATTATTAATCCTTACTTATTCAGTCTCATCTGAACGTCGTAAATTCTTGGCTAAACAAGCTGGCTAACAAGTTGAATCAGCGATACAACATTTACATTTTAGTTAGTTCTGGCTTAAGTACTTATTACTAAATACCTAAAATCACACAGAATTACATATACACAGGATGGAACATCGATTACTAATCACGTCATAAAATAAAAAGTCCCTGGCGGACAAAACTGAAATGATGACTGGTTACACAAAGAAAGGGGGTTGGGTTTGAATGAAAGAGCGGGAAGATCTGAGGGACAAGGGGATTGGGTCTCTATTGCACCTGAGAAGCTATGCTACCGTAAATACAGAATCTTATGCATTCTAATAACCGCCCATTCAGAAAGGAAAATGCAAGATATATATTTACACTGAGCTGTGCTTCAATAGATGGGTCGAAGATGGAAGACTGGTTTGCCCAGCAGAGGTCACCATTGCAGTTATCAGCTGCAGTTGATAACTCGACTTCAAGGATGTGTCACTTCTTCTTTAGTGAATAAGAGTTCAAAGTTCATACCATTTTGCCGTAATCAGCTCGCCGCTGAATTCTTGCTGGTCTAGTAGAAATTCATCCTTCCAATTGTGCATCTGTAAAGGTTGTGAGGGTTTTAGGTGCCAAGCCAAATTTCTTCAGCCTTCTGAGGTTGAAGAGGCAATGTTGTGCCTTCTTCAACCACACTGTCTGTGTGGGTTGGACCATTTCAGTCCGTCAGTGATGTGTACGCACGAGCAACGTAAGCTTTCCAACTTCTCCACTGCGGTTCCGTCGATGTGGATAGGCGGGTGCTCCCTCTGCTGTTCCTGAAGTCCATGATCAGCTCCTTTGTTTTGTTGACATTGAGTGAGAGGTATTTTCCTGGCACACACTCCCAGGTTCCTCACCCCCTCCCTGTGGCGGTCTCGCCATTGTTGTGTGAATCAGGCTACTACTGTTTTGTCATCTGCAAACTTTCATGAATGAGTTGGAGGCGTGCGTGGCCAAGCAGTGTGGGTGACAGGGAGTACAGGAGGGGGGCTGAGCACGCACCCTTGTGGGCTACTGTGTTGAGGATCAGCATAGTGGAGGCCCGTCAGGAAGTTCCAGGACCAAGTTGCACAGAGCGGGTTCAGACCAGGGCCCCAAGCTTAATGATGAGTTGGAGAGTACTATGGTGTGAATGCTGAGCTATAGTCAATGAACATCATTCTTACATAGGTATTCCTCTTGTCCAGATTGGGATTAGGGTAGTGTGCAGTGCGATGGAGTTTGCATCGTCTGTGGATCTATTGGGGTGGTAAGCAAATTGAAGTGGGTCTAGGGTGTCAGGTAAGGTAGAGGTGATATGAGTCCTTGACTGTCTCTCAAAGCACTTCATGATGACAGAAGTGAGTGCTACGGAGCGATAGTCATTTAGTTCAGTTATATTTTCTTTCTTAGGTACAGGAACAATGGTGGGCATCTTGAAGCATGTGGGGACAGCAGACTGGGATAGGGAGAGATTGAATATGTCCCTAAACACTCCAGCCAGCTGGTCTGCACATGCTCTGAGGACGCGGCTAGGGATGCCGTCTGGGCTCGGTTAACATGCTTATATGTCTTACTCACGTCGGCCACAGAAAGCCCACAGTCCTTGGCAGCTGGCCGCGTCGGTAAAAGTGGGTGAAAAAAGGAGTTTAGCTTATTCTGAAGGAAAACTTTGGTGGTCGCTACGTGGCTGGTTTTCCCTTTGTAGTCCGTGATTGTCTGTAGAACCCTGCCACATACGTCTCGGGGTCTGAGCCGTTGGAATGCGACTCCACTTTGTCTCTGTACTGACGTTTTGCCTGTTGATTGCCTTACGGGGGTAATAACTACAATGTTTGTATTCTGACATATTCCCAGTCACCTTGCCATGGTTAAATGCGGTGGTTTCGTGGCTTCAGTTTTGCGCGAATGCTGTCATCTATCCACGGTTTCTAGTTTGGATAGGTTTTAATAGTCACAATGGGTACAACATCTCTTATACATTTCATGATAAACTCAGTTCAAATTTCACAAATCTATGGGGTCCTGCACACTGGAGGGTGGTCGGGTGCCTATATTGGGCTTATGGCGCCAATATATATATATATATATATATATATATATAGTCAAATGATGTCTTGCCATGATTTTAACCTTTATTTCTCATGAGTGTTGATCAATATTTTGGCTATGCAAAATATCAAATAAATGTCTGATAAATGCAATTGTGTATTGCTGCTGTTTGTCTGATATCCAACAGTTCATGATCAGCTCTGTTGACCATGAGAGCATTTTGCAGAGAAAATGGGGTGAGGTATACTATTTAGGCTTGGAATGACACGTGGCCCATTGTTTCCCTTGTTACCTGGCAACGATCACTAGAGTGCTTCCAACAACTGTCAGTCAAGGCGAGCTCATGAATATAAGCTCCTCGCCCACTCAATCTGTTCATTCAGGCTTCCTGGCAGTTAGAGATGAAAGAAAAGCTGCCGTTTCTTCAATACTGAGCATCTTAATAGTGTAAAAAATATTATGGGTCATGTTTTGGTAATTCAAAGGCAATTTTTATTTGGGATCTTTAATCAGAGGAGTTATAACAGGGATAATCAACTATATTGAGCAACAAGCGGATTTATTTTCTAGAGGCGATGGTCGGGGGGCCAGAACATAATTACAAATAATTTGTAGACTGCAAATTGACTGCAAGAAGCCCAAACAGATT
Organism: Salmo trutta; assembly: GCF_901001165.1. Classification (NCBI taxonomy): domain Eukaryota; kingdom Metazoa; phylum Chordata; class Actinopteri; order Salmoniformes; family Salmonidae; genus Salmo; species Salmo trutta. Next base: position 43,119 of record NW_021823042.1, read on the forward strand.
TTCTTGACTAAAACATAATAATTTCAAACCTTGCTTACGATCACGTCCCTCTATTATATATGGGAATACTTGAACAGATTTCTTTAATTAAAATCACTAGGAGCTGATTTCTGGTGTTTTTACAGTCTTATGTCCACCAATCTAAAACATGTATTTTTAAATAAGCTTCTTTTTTTTGGCTCAGAAAACTTGCGGGGCTAAATAAAACCACCTGCGAGCCAAATTCGGCCCGCCAGTTGGGGAAACATGAGTTATAGGAAACATTACCACTGCTGTTTTAAGAGGTCCAATTTGTATTTTATGACAACACATGAGCCTTTTCATATACATTTGATTTGTGAGCTTAATCATATACATTAATAAAGAATAAGAAATGAAAAGCGCTTGAATTTAGTTTTGACAAAAATTATCTTTATCGATGCTCATTTATTTCAGAGTGAAAGAGTCTGATGAAGTCACTTAGCTAGGTAGGTGCAATATGCTATCTTTGGTCTTGACCATTTGATTCCTGTCATTGGGTTTGTCTTTTTCTATGGTGCTGTGCCGGTCCTTAGACCGGATAGGGTATCAGACGAGCAGGGAGATGAGCCATGTTATCAGTGTGTTTCCCTCCACAATGGCTCCACTGGCTGGGTTGAAGCAGCGCTCCAGATCACACAGACTATGTAGGCTGGCTTCAAACGGAACCTGGCACACAGAGGGAGGGAATCATTTCACAAGAAATATCTGCATGTCTAACAAACTTAACAGGGTAAACGGGTAACAAAAATGCCATGGAAGAGGCATAAGATCAAATGTTTCACACATTCAAGCCATAGTAAAACAACAGTACAGTATGTCGTAGGTTTGTGTAAGTGTAATGGACATGTTTTGTGTCCTCTGTGTCTCTGTAAATGTGTATTACATGTAGCGTGCTGTTCCCTGATTATTGTGTTAGGATGTTCTGGGACTGCTCTCAGGGAGGGGACTGATAGGACAGAAACAAGGGAACACATTCTTACTTTGGCCCAACGCTTAGAAACTATGTGTGCAAGGTCATGATCAGCCTATTGCACCCTGAGAGCAGAGATGCCTAGATTGTGCATGAGTATAAAGAGTGCTGAAGGGAGAGAATCCCTTCAGAGCTTCTTGCAGACTTGTACTTTGAGTATTACGTTTGTTGTAACCTCTCCAGCTGTGATAATAAAGATCTGTTCACTTAACTTTGACTGAGTCCTTAGTGGTAATTTCAAGTTAACCCTTTACCGGTATGTGAACTTTGGGGGGTGTTGAATTAGTGTGTGGTGTGTTTAGCCTACCTCAGTGAGAACAGCTGCCTCTGAACCAGGCTGCAGTAAGTCCTTTATAGCAGCACAGCAGCACCTGGTCTGCTCCTGTAGCATCTGAAACAACCAACCAACACACAAAACATGTACTCATTTACAGGTAGATTCACTTACATGCACGTTTGACCAGTGCTTAATTTGTAAATGGGGAGGTAACGGAACAAAAGTGAGCACTAGAGGGGGGTGACCTGGGGAGTACTGAGGTACTGGAATGCATGAAAAGAAACACCTTTATAATAAAGCATTGCATGCATATCATCCTATTTGCGTAGTGGTATAGAGCAGTAGAGTAGAGGCACTTACAGAAGTTGCACACATGAGGAAAAGTTCTAGTAGCCTAGGGTCTTGGAAAATGTTGGCCTTCTATAAACGCATTTCATGCAATTCTATGTAATTTTAGATGACTGGAGACTTTAGCAGAATCTTTTTTAATACCACACAACTTATCGAAATGGCAGGCTACTTTGACAGTGACCAAAACGACCTTGTCTTGAATCGATCAATAGCCTAGGCCTAGGTGTGTGGAAACAGAGCAGAGCAGACGAGAGATCATAGAAAGTGAATCTCATTCTAGTTATGTGAGAGATACTGGCGCGCTTCTCACACAGCCACGGCTATGCGTTGGTCTCAAACATAGATTACAATGTTGCGCAAACAATAAATCCGGGCTTGCCCAATCCAAATCAACTCTTAGAATATTAGGCCTGGGCTGAAGGTCTACTTTTTCACATCACGTTTTTTTTGTGGGGGCAGGAGAATTAATGAAGAAGCAACTTGAATGATTTTTAGTCGCTTTTATTTAAATGTTTACATTGCAAAAAGTTACAATTATTTTTCATGCCACGAGAAGTAACGGATCCGGCCAAATAGGTTCCGGAACAAAATAGTCCAAAACGGAGAGGTGCCGGATCCTGTTGCGTCAGTATCCGGCTCAAATGAAACACTGCTGTTGACAATTCAAGTCCATTTGAGACCTTTTTTACTATTCTTTTCAGAAAGTGTATCCAGAAGTGTGTGGTCGGAAAATCCCTGTCCCCATTGCATTAACGTGCAGTGGCGTAAAGTAACTAAGTAAAAATACTTTGAAGAAGGGGAGAGTGGGGTATGTTGAGCCATTTTTTACATTCAGCATCAGGGAAATATAGTATTCTTTCTTTCTACATACAGTACCAGTCAAAGGTTTCGACACACCTACTCATTCCAGGGTTTTTCATTGTAGAATAATAGTGAAGACATCAAAACTATGAAATAACACATATGGAATAATAAAATATATATGTTATATCTGAGATTCTTCAAAGTAGCCACCCGTTGCCTTGATGACAGCTTTGCACACTTTGGCATTCTCTCAACCAGCTTCATGAGGTAGTCACCTGGAATGCATTTCAATTAACAAGGTGTGCCTTGTTAAAAGTTAATTTGTGGAATTTCTTTCCTTCTTAATGCGTTTGAGCCAATTAGTTGTGTTATGACACTATAGGGGTGGTATACAGAAGATAGCCCTATTTTGTAAAAGACCAAGTTCATATTATGGCAAGAACAGCTCAAATAAGCAAAGAGAAACGACAGTCCATCATTACTTTAAGACATGAAGGTCAGTCAATGCGGAAAATTTCAAGAACTTTCAGTTTTTTCAAGTGCAGTCGCAAAAACCATCAAGCGCTATGATGAAACTGGCTCTCATGAGGACCGCCACAGGAAAGGAAGACCCAGAGTTACCTCTGCTGCTGAGGATAAGTTCATGAGAGTTACCAGCCTCAGAAATTGCAGCCCAAATAAATGCTTCACAGAGTTCAAGTAACATACACATCTCAACATCAACTGTTCAGAGGAGACTGTGTGAATCAGGCCTTCATGGTTGAATTGCTGCATAACCACTACTAAAGGACAACAATAATAAGAGGAGACTTGCTTGGGCCAAGAAACACGAGAAATTGACAGACTGGTGGAAATCTGTCCTTTTGTCTGATGAGTACAAATTTGAGATTTTTGGTTCCAACCGCCGTGTCTTTGTGAGATGCAGAGTTGGTGAACGGATGATCTCCGCATGTGCGGTTCCCACCGTGAAGTATGAAGGAGGTGGTGTGCTGGTGACACTGTCTGTATTTATTTGGAATTCAAGGCACACTTAACTTCTTATGGCTGGATGGCAGTATTGAGTAGCTTGGATGAATAAGGTGCCCAGAGTAAACTGCCTGCTACTCAGGCCCAGAAGCTAGGATATGCATATTATTAGTAGATTTGGATAGAAAACACTCTGAAGTTTCTAAAACTGTTTGAATGGTGTCTGTGAGTATAACAGAACTCATATGGCAGGCAAAAACCTGAGAAAAAATCCAACCAGGAAGTGGGAAATTGAGGTTTGTAGTTTTCAAGTATTGGCCTATCCAATATAGTGTCTGTGGGGTCATATTGCACTTCCTACGGCTTCCACTAGATGTCAACAGTCTTTAAAACCTTGTTTTTTGAGGCTTCTACTGTGAAGTGGGGGAGAATAAGAGCTGATTGAGTGAGAGGTCTGCCAGATGGGCATGAGCTTTAGTCATGTGCACGCCCGTGAGAGGTAGCTGAGTTCCATTGCATTTCTAAAGACAAAGGAATTCTTCGGTTGAAACCTTACTGAAGATTTATGGTAAAAACGTCCTAAAGATTGATTCTATACATCGTTTGACATGTTTCTACGAACTGTAATGGAATTTTTTGAGTTTTCGTCTGGCCTGCACGTCGTGAATTTGGATTTGTGAACTGAAGGCGCGAACAAAAAGGAGGTATTTGGACATAAAGGATGGACTTTATCGAACAAAACAAACATTTATTGTGGATCTGGGATTCCTGGGAGTGCATTCTGATGAAGATCAAAAGTAAGTGAATATTTATAATGCTATTTCTGACTTCTGTTAACTCCAACATGGCGGATATATGTATGGCTTGTTTTTGTGTCTGAGCGCCGTACTCAGATTATTGCATGGTGTGCTTTTTCGGTAAAGCTTTTTTGAAATCTGACACAGCGGTTGCATTAAGGAGAAGTTTATCTAAAGTTCCATGCATAACACTTGTATTTTCATCAACATTTATGATGAGTATTTCTGTAAATTGATGTGGCTCTGCAAAATCACCGGCTGTTTTGGAAGCAACAGATTTTTGGATATAAATATGAACTTTATCAAACAAAACATACATGTATTGTGTAACATGAAGTCCTATGAGTGTCATCTGATGAAGATCATCAAAGGTTAGTGATTCATTTTATCTCTATTTCTGTCATTCGTTTTATCGTTTCAGCTGCCAGAAAAGCGACCCAGTCGTTAAGTCTTTTTGTTCTGTATCTATGGATGTGACCCAATCGTTCATTCTAAATGTTCTATTGCCATACTGGCTGGCAACATTCTTATCCCTTGCTTGCTAGTTAGCCAATTACCTAATTTACAGTCACGTCAAACAGTGTAGCCAGACTAACAACAAAGTAGCTGCATTTGCTTAAGCTGTTTCGAGTGACATTTATTTGGATACATCCATAACAATGAGCTAATGATACATGATTTTACCTGGCATAGAAAATATGCTCTCGTCAGGACATTGTTGTTCAGAGGAGCTAGCCAACAACACAGCTAACACAATCACTTCAAACTGAAAAAGGAAAGACTACAAACTAGCTGTATTTCGTTTCGTTTTACCTATTTTCTGTTGACATTTCTTTATATATCCATGAAAATGATGCCGATTCAGAAAAGCTTTCTCCCTGTCTTCCCAGACTCCCGACCACTGCACGTTCATTACTACAGGACAGCTGGAGATCGAATTTCAATAATGAAACAGACAGCAAGGTTTATACAAATCTCCTCTATTGAAAACCAATTGCTAGTCTGAAAGAAATGGGAGATAATATTTAGATGCTTTTTATAGTGGAGATGAAGTTTATAAATTGTCTGGCTGGGCTGATGAGACAGTTGATTGCAAAGTGAGATGGAACAGAGTAAATAGCCATTTCAACGTCATTGTTTTGGCAGGTGCCAACTTGTGGAATAGATGCCAGCTGGAATGCGGTTTTAACTAATCCGCATCCAGGATTAGACCCACCCGTTGTATAACTTTAATTCACAAACACAATTCAACACAATCACAATCACTTTTGTGTTTATTGAAGGCAGTGGGCCCTTGTCAATTATGTTGCCTCTGGTGTCCGGCATGATAGATGTTGCCGTTTCTTGAATGACTTGAAATAATGAAGTCCCAGAAAAGGAAGTTGAGTTTAATTCATGGAATGGTGGTGTGGTATATTTTATATATTAAATGCATGCCTACATTCAGATATAGATCTCTCTGTTTAATAGCACGTACCTGCTCTTCTATTTCTTCACCAGTTGTCTGGGACAGGGATGTTGTTTCGATGTGTCAATTCGTAGGCAAGTTCTCTGCATTTGAGGTTACTAAGCCCGTGAAACTGGTCTGCAAGATTCTTGGTATGTTTAGCAAGCTCAGACTCCATGTCATCAGACCTTGTATTCCTCTGTTACACTATCATAGCCTCTCTTTATCAAGCTCAGACTCCATGTCATCAGACCTTGTGGTCCTCTGCTACACTACCATAGCCTCTTTCGCACAGGTACATCATTTAAATGTTTTGTCAATGTAGCTCTTTAGTTATATTCAGTACATTTTTTCATCCCTTGCTGCTGCTCGAACGGAGTCTTACCTTCTCTCACTTCCTTGGCTGCTCTTTCAAGAAACTCAAGGGGGGCTAGACTACTGATTGATTTACGTTTATATACACAGGGCATGATGATGTCAGCAATGTACCAATAAAAATACACTATCTTGAGTTCACATGCATGACAAATTGCAAAAATATTATGCATATTGTGCCTGATTCCAATTTAGGAATTGATGCCTTTCCTACGCACTTCTCAGCAGTTGGTATTAAGATTTACCTTCTGAAGGTAAGTAACAGGCTTTGCAGGCCTGGTTCCCTTGCGCACACTGAATAAATGTCATTCAACTGCTGAAAATCCTCCCATTGCTGGCCAACAGATTTTCTTGTGGAGTTTTCATTAAATAGTTTTTAGTGTATTTATCTTAAACCATCACTTTAAATACGGTGTACCTTTAATTACAAATCTGTCGACAGACGAGAATACAATGAGAGAACAGGTCCAGAAAATATTGATCCCTGAAAGAAATCAATCCAAATATAGTTTTAACACCAATTGGTAGATTAAAAATACTCTTGTAGATTATTTAGGCACATTTTAGGGTTAGGAAAGTACGTATGAATCATTAAAAAAAAACTGTTCTGGAGAGCCTTTACGCACAACATATACAGTGCATTCGGAAAGTATTCAGATCCCTCAACTTTTTCCACATTTTGTTACGTTACAGCCTTATTCCAAAATGGATTAAATAGTCCCCCCCTCATCAATCCACACACACAATACCCCATAATGACAAAGCGAAAACAGGTTTAGACATTTTAGCAAATTTGTTAAAAATAACCTAAGAAATACCTTAGGTTGGAGTCATTAAAACTCGTTTTTCAACCACTCCACAAATTCCTTGTTAACCTCTACGGGCCACGGGGGCAGTATTGAGAATTTTGAAAGAAATATGTGCCCATTTTTAACTGCCTCCTACACCAACTCAGAAGCTAGGATATGCATATTATTAACACATTCGGATAGAAAACACTCTGAATTTTCTAAAACAGTTTGAATGGTGTCTGTAAGTATAACAAAACTCATATTGCAGGCAAAAACCTGTGAAAAATAGATTAAAAAAAAAGATAATTTTGTGACTGTACTATTTAGTGTCATTGTTTTAAAGATACCACAGTGAGAAAGGATTCAGTTCGCAACTCCTACTGCTTCCACTAGATGTCAACGATCTTTAGAAAGTTGTTTGAAGCATCTGTGATAAATACACACCGAATTAGAAAGCTTACAAGTTGACACGTCATCACTTCATTTTTTGCGCCTGCGCATGAATCTGAGAAGAGTGCCTTTGTCATTATCGTTTATTCTAGACACTTGATAGGTTGTGTGAAAATATTACTGATGTTTACTGATGTTTCACGTTAAAAATGGAACAAAAGATTAGTGCTAAACAACGTTTGACATGTTTAAACAAACGTAAATAGATTATTTACTAGGTTTTCTTTAGTTTTTCGACGTGACTTTACACTGCCCACCTCATTTTGTGGGAGCCTACTGAACGCTAACTATTTGGACATAAATTATGAACTTTGTCAAAAGAAACCACATTTGTTCTGGACCTGGGATCTCTGGCAGCGCCTTCTGATGGAGATAATCAAAGGTAAGGGGATATTTAGAATGTTATTATCGATATTAGATGATGCTAATGCTAACGGTATAGCTTAGCTTAGCTTAGCATATAGCTTATTGTTGTTAGCATAGTACCCAGTTTATACAAAATGTGATTTCCCAGTAAAGTTATTTTGAGATCTGGCCCTTCGGTAGCAATTACGAGATGATAATATATTATTCTTTGAATGACAATATTATAATTTACCAATGTTTTCGAATAGTAATTCCGTGATTTGTAATGCTGGATTCACTGGGTGCATTCGAGCCAAAAAAAATTCTGAATTTCACCGCGACTGTAAATGCTGTTTTTGGATATAAATATGAACTTGATGGAACTAAAAATGCATGTATTGTATAACATAATGTCCTATGAGTGTCATCTGATGCAGATTGTCAAAGGTAAGTGCATAATTCTAGCTAGTTTTCTGTCTGTTGATGCCCTTCTTTGAATTGGCTAAACATTACACGCAGCTATTGTCAATGTACTCTCCTCACATAACCTAACTTTATGCATTCTCCGTAATGCCTCTGAAAATCGGACAGCGTGGTTAGATTTAGGAGATATATCTTTCAAATGGAGGAAAATAGTTGATTATTTGATTTTTTGAAATGATTACTCTTGCAGTTTTGAATTCCCCGCCATGGTCACATGACAATGAATCCCAATACCGGGATAAGATCGGGATAAGATCCTCAACAGGTTAACAAACTTATAGTTTTGGCAAGTCGGTTAGGACTAGAGGTCGACCGATTATGATTTTTCAACGCCGATATCGATACCGATTTATTGGAGGACCAAAAAAGCTGCTACCGATTAATTGGCCGATTTTTTTTTTTTTTTTTTTTACTTATTTGTAATAATGACAATTACAACAATACTGAATGAACACTTATTTTAACTTAATATAATACGTAAATAAAATCAATTTAGTTTCAAATAAATAATGAAACATGTTCAATTTGGTTGAAATAATGCAAAAACAAAAGTGTTGGAGAAGAAAGTAAAAGAGCAATATGTGCCATGTGTCACGTCCTGACCAGTATAAGGGGTTATTTGTTATTGTAGTTTGGTCAGGACGTGGCAGGGGTGTGTTTGTTTAGAGTGTTTCGGGTTTTTTTGGGATATGTTCTTATTTAAGAGGGGTATTTGTTTAGAGTGTTACGGGTTTGTTGGGTTATGTTCTTGTTAGTCTATTTCTATGTTAGTTCTAGTATGTCTATTTCTATGTGGTGTTTGTTGGGTTGACCTTCAATTGGAAGCAGCTGCTCCTAGTTGCTTCTAATTGAAGGTCCTATTTAAGAGGGGTGTTTTTCTATGGGATTTTGGTGGGTAGTTGTTTCTTGTTTAGCTGTGTGCCTGACAAGACTGTTTTCGGCATTCTTTTTGTTCAGTGTTCATTTATTTTAATAAAGAAGATAATGAGCATTCACGTACCCGCTGCATTTTGGTCTAATCATTACGACGGCCGTGACACCATGTAAGAAAGCTAACGTTTAAGTGCCTTGCTCAGAACATGGGAACATAGGAAAGCTGGTGGTTCCTTTTAACATGAGTCTTCAATATTCCCAGGTAAAAAGTTTTAGGTTGTAGTTATTATAGGAATTATAGGACTATTTCTCTCTATACGATTTGTATTTCATATACCTTTGACTATTGGATGTTCTTATAGGCACTTTAGTATTGCCATTGTAACAGTATAGCTTCCGTCCCTCTCCTCACTCCTACCTGGGCTCGAACCAGGAACACATCGACAACAGCCACCCTCGAAGCAGCGTTACCCATGCAGAGCAAGGGGAACAACTACTCCAAGTCTCAGAGCGAGTGATGTTTGAAACGCTATTAGCGCGCACCCGCTAACTAGCTAGCCATTTCACATCGGTTACACCAGCCTAATCTTGGGAGTTGACAGGCTTGAAGTCATAAACAGCGCAATGCATTGCGAAGAGCTGCTGGCAAAACGCACGAAAGTGCTGTTTGAATGAATGCTTACAAGCCTGCTGGTGCCTACCACCGCTCAGTCAGACTGCTCTATCAAATCATAGACTTAATTATAATATAATAAACACACAGAAATACGAGCCTAAGGTCATTAATATGGTCGAATCCGGAAACTATCATCTCAAAAACAAAACTTTATTTTCTTTCAGTGAAATACGGAACCTGTCCGTATTTTATCTAACGGGTGGCATCGCTAAGTCTAAATATTCCTGTTACATTGCACAACCTTCAATGGTATGTCATAAATACGTAAAATTCTGGCAAATTAGTTCGCAACGAGCCAGGCAATGAACGCAAGAGAAGTGACACAATTTCATGTTAGCAGGCAATATTAACTAAATATGCAGGTTTAAAAATATATACTTGTGTATTGATTTTAAAGAAAGGCATTGATGTTTATGGTTAGGTACATTGGTGCAACGACAGTGCGCTTGTTAAATCATCACCCGTTTGTCGAAGTAGGCTGTGATTCGGTGAGAAATTAACAGGCACCGCATCGATTATATGCAACGCAAGACGCGTTAGATAAACTAGTAATATCATCAGCCATGTGTAGTTAACTAGTGATTATGTTAAGATTGATAGTTTTTTTATAAGATAAGTTTAATGCTAGCTAGCAACTTACCTTGGCTTCTTGCTGCCCTCGCGTAACAGGTAGTCAGCCTGCCATGCAGGCTCCTCGTGGAGTGCAATGTAAGGCAGGTGGTTAGAACGTTGGACTAGTAACCAGAAGGTTGCAAAAAACAAATCCCCGAATCCCCCCTGAACAAGGCAGTTAACCCCCGTTCCTAGGCCGTCATTGAAAATAAGAATGTGTTCTTAATCTGACTTGCCTAGTTAAATAAAGGTGTAAAAAAAAAAAAAGAGGCAAATCGGTGGCCAAAAATACCGATTACCGATTGTTTTGAAATCGGCCATTCCGATTAATCGGTCGACCTCTAGTTAGGACATCTAATTTGTGCATGACACAAGTAATTTTTCCAACAATTGTTTACATCCAGTGGGTCAGAAGTTTACATACAGTAAGTTGACTGTGCCTTTAAACAGCTTGGAAAATTCCAGAAAATGATGTCATGGCTTTAGAAGCTTCTGACAGGCTAATTGACATAATTTGAGTCAATTGGAGGTATACCCGTGGATGTATTTCAATGCCTACCTTCAAACTCAGTGCCGCTTTGCTTGACATCATGGGAAAATCAAAAGAAATCAGCCAAGACCTCAGAAAAAAAATGTGTAGACCTCCACAAGTCTGGTTCATCCTTGGGAGCAATTTCCAAACGCCTGAAGGTACCACGTTCATCTGTACAAACAATAGCTCGCAAGTATAAACACCATGGGACCACGCAGCCGTCATACCGCTCAGGAAGGAGACGCGTTCTGTCTCCTAGAGATGAACGTACTATGGTGCGAAAAGTGCAAATCAATCCCAGAACAGCAAAGGACCTTGTGAAGATGCTGGAGGAAACAGGTACAAAAGTATCTATAACCACAGTAAAACAACTCCTATATCGACATAACCTGAAAGGCTGCTCAGCAAGGAAGAAGTCACTGCTCCAAAACTGCCAAAATCCAGACTATGGGGACAAAGATCATACTTTTTGGAGAAATGTTCTCTGGTCTGATGAAACAAAAATAGAACTGTTTGGCCATAATGACCATCGTTATGTTTGGAGGAAAAAGGGGGAGGCTTGCAAGTCGAAGAACACCATCTCAACCGTGAAGCAAAGGGGTGGCAGCATCATGTTGTGGGGGTGCTTTGCTGCAGGAGGGCCTGGTGCACTTCACAAAATAGATGGCATCATGAGGCAGGAAAAGTATGTGGATATATTTGAAGCAACATCTCAAGACATCAGTAAGGAAGTTAAAGCTTGGTCGCAAATAGGTCTTCCAAATGGACAATGACCCCAAGCATACTTCCAAAGTTGTGGCAAAATGACTTATGGACAACAAAGTCAAGGTATTGGAGTGGCCATCACAAAGCCCTGACCTCAATCCCATAGAAAATTTGTGGGCAGAACTCAGTTACACCAGCTCTGTCGGGAGGAATAGGCCAAAACTCACCCAACTTATTGTGGAAGGCTACCCGAAACGTTTCACCCAAGTTAACCAGTCTGGGCTAGGGGGCAGTATTTTCACGGCCGGATAAAAAAACGTACCCGATTTTAAAACTGGTTACTACTCTTTCCCAGAAACGAGAATATGCATATTATTAGTAGATTTGGATAGAAAACACTCAGAAGTTTCTAAAACTGTTTGAATGGTGTCTGAGTATAACAGAACTCATATAGCAGGCAAAAACCTGAGAAAATTCCAAGCAGGAAGTGGCCTGTCTGACAATTTGTAGTTTTTCTTTCTAGTTCCTTTCGAAACTACAGTATCTCTGGGGTTACGTTGCACTTTCTAAGGCTTCCATTGGCTCTCTAAAGCCTTTGGAAAGCGGATTGAGGCGTCTCCTGTCTCTGGGCAGAGTATGGTAGCTCAGTTTGTCAGTGGTCTGTCTGGTGACAAAGAGAGTGGATATGCGCGGTCCCGCGACCATGCTGTTTTTTCTTTGCCTCTTTGAATGAATACACTATTGTCCGGTTGGAATATTATCGCTATTTTACGAGAAAAATACCATAAAAATTGATTTTAAACAGCGTTTGACATGCTTCGAAGTACGGTAAAGGAACATTTAGAATTTTTTGGTCTCAAAATGCGCTCGCGCGTTACCCTTTGGATAGTGACCTGAACGCACAAACAAAATGGAGGTATTTGGACATAACTATGAATTATTTGGAACAAAAACAACATTTCTTGTGGAAGTAGCAGTCCTGGGAGTGCATTCTGACGAAGATCAGCAAAGGTAATACAATTTTTCTAATAGTAATTCTGAGTTTAGTGAGCCCCGAAGTTGGCGGGTGTCAAAATAGCTAGCCGTGATGGCTGAGCTATGTACTCAGAATATTGTAAAATGTGCTTTCGCCGAAAAGCTATTTTAAAATCTGACATGGCGATTGCATAAAGGAGTTCTGTATCTATAATTCTTAAAATAATTATGTATTTTGTCAACGTTTATGGTGAGTAATTTAATAAATTCACGGGAAGTTTTGGGTGGGAATGCATGTTCTGAACATCACATGCCAATGTAAAAAGCTGTTTTTAGATACAAATATAAACTTGATTGAACAAAACATGCATGTATTGTATAACATAATGTCCTAGGACTGTCATCTGATGAAGATCATCAAAGGTTAGTGCTTCATTTAGCTGTGTTTTGGGTTTGTGACATATACGCTTGCTTGGAAAATGGCTGTGTGATTATTTGTGGCTATGTACTCTCCTAACATAATCTAATGTTTTGCTTTCACTGTAAAGCCTTTTTGAAATCGGACAATGTGGTTAGATTAACGAGAGTCTTGTCTTTAAAATGGTGTAAAATAGTCGTATGTTTGAAAAATTGAAATTATTGCATTTGAGGTTTTGTATTTCACGCCACACTCTTCCACTGGCTGTTGAATAGAGTGGGACAGTGACGTGCCACCGAGCCCATAGAGGTTAAACAATTTAAAGGCAATGCTACCAAATACTAATTGAGTGTATGTAAACTTCTGACCCACTGGGAATGTGATGAAATAAATAAAAAGTTGAAATAAATCATTCTCTCTACTATTATTCTGACATTTCACATTCTTAAAATAAAGTGGTGATCCTAACTGACCTAAAACAGGGAATATCTATTAGGATTAAATGTCAGGATTTGTGAAAAACTGAGTTTAAATGTATTTGGCTAAGGTGTATGTAAACTTCCGACTTCAACTGTAAGTATTCAGACCCTTTGCTATTAGACTTGAAATTGAGCTCAGGTGCATCCTGTTTCCATTTCCCTGTGGCTCAGTTGGTAGAGCATGGTGTTTGCAACGCCAGCATGGTGTGTGCAACGCCAGGGTTGTGGGTTCGATTCCCACGGGGGGCCAGTACAAAAAAAGATAAATAAATTAAAAAATGCATGAAATGAAATGTATGCATTCACTACTGTAAGTCGCTCTGGATAAGAGCGTCTGCTAAATGACTAAAAATGTCAAATGTAAATTGATCATTCTTCAGATGTTTCTACAACTTGATTGGAGTCCACCTGTGGTAAATTCTATTGATTAAACATGATTTGGAAAGGCACACACCTATCTTTCGAAGGTCCAACAGTTGACAGTGCATGTCAAAGCAAAAACCAAGCAATGAGGTCGACGGAATTGTCTGTAGCACTCTGAGTCAGGATTGTGTCGAGGCACAGATCTGGGGATGGGTACCAAAATATTTATGCAGCATTGAAGGTCCCCAAGAACACAGTGGCCTCCATCATTCTTAAATGGAAGAAGTTTGTAACCACCAAGACTCTTCCTAGATCTGGCCGCCCAGCCAAACAGAGCAATGGGGGAGAAGGGCCTTGGTCAGGGAGGTGACCAAGAACCCGATGGTCACTCTGATAGAGCTCCAGAGTTCCTCTGTGGAGACGGTTGTCCTACTGGAAGGTTCTCCCATCTCTGCAGCACTCCACCAATCAGGGCTTTATGGTAGAGTGGCCAGACGGAAACCACTCCTCAGAAAAAGGCACATGACAGCCCGCTTGGAGTTTGCCAAAAAGCACCTAAAGGACTCTCAGACCATGAGAAACAAGATTCTCTGGTCTGATGAAACTCAGATTGAACTTTTTGGCCTGAATGCTAAGCGTCACCTCTGGAGGAAACCTGGCACCATCCCTACGGTGAAGCACGGTGGTGGCAGCATCATGCTGTGGGGATGTTTTTCAGTGGCAGGGACTGGGAGACGAGTTAGGATCGAGGGAAAGATGAACGGAACAAAGCACACAGAGATACTTGATGAAAACCTGCTCCAGAGTGCTCAGGACCTCAGACTGGGGTGAAGGTTCACCTTCCAACAGGACAACAACCCTAAGCACACAGCCAAGACAACGCAGGAGTGGCTTCAGGACAAGTCTCAATGTCCTTGAGTTGCCCAGCCAAAGCCCAGACTTGATCTCGATCGAAAATCTCTGAAGAGACCTGAAAATAGCTGTGCAGCAAAGCTCTCCATCCAACCTGACAGAGCTTGAAAGAATGCAAAGAAAAATGGGAGAAACTCCCCAAATACAGGTGTGCCAAGCTTGTAGCATCATACCGAATGCACTGTAATATTTACCTTTTACTCAAGAATGACAATTGAGTACTTTTTCGACCACTGTACATTCAAAACCATTACTTTTACTCAAGTAGTAACTTACTGGGTGACTAACTTTTACTTGAGTTACTTTCTACACTGAACAACAATATAAACTCAACATGTAAATGGTTGGTCCCATGTTTAATGAGCTGAAATAAAAGATCCCTAGATGTTCCATACACACAAAGAAAGCTTCCAGTATTTCTCTCAAATGTGCACAAATGTGTTTACATCCCTGTTAGTGAGCATTTCTCCTTTGCCAAGATAATCTATCCACCTGTCAGGTGTGGCATATCAAGAAGCTGATTAAACAGCATGATCATTACACAGGTGCACCTTGTGCTGGGGACAATAAAAGGCCACTTTATAATGTGCAGTTTTGTCACGCAACACAATGCCACAAATGTCTCAAGTTTTGAGGGCGCGTGCAATTGGCATGCTGGCTGAAAGAATGTCCACCAGAGCTGTTGGCAGAGAATTGAATGTTCATTTCTCTACCACCTCCAACGTTGTTTTATATAATTTGGCAGTATATCCAACCGGCCTCACAACCGCAGACCACGTGTAACCACGCCAGCCCAGGACTTCCACATCCGGTCGTCTGAGACCAGCCACCCAGAACGCTGATGAAACTCTGGGTTTGCACAACTGAAAAATGTCTGCCCAAACTGTCAGAAACCGTCTCAGGAAAGCTCATCTGCGTGCTCACCGCCCTGTCCTCATCAGGTTCTTTATCTGACTGCAGTTTGGTGTCGTAACCAACTTCAGTGGGAAAATGTTCACCTTCGATGGCCACTGTCACGCTGGAGAAGTGTGCTCTTCATGGATGAATCTTGGTTTCAACTGTACTGGGCAGATGGCAGATCATCGTGTGATCAACGTTGATTAGAGTGCCCCATGGTGGCGGGGTTATGGTATGGGCAGGCATAAGCTACGGGCAACGAACAGCATTGCATTTATCAACAGCAATTTGAATGCAGAGATACATACCGTGACGATATCCTGAGGACCATTGTCGTGCCATTCATCACCGCATGTTTCAGCATGATAATGCAAGGCCCCATGTCGCAAGGATCTGTACACAATTCCTGGAAGCTGAAAATGTCCGTTCTTCCATGGCCTGCACACTCATCATACATGTAAACTATTGAGCATGTTTGGGATACTCTGGATCGATGTGTATGACAGCGTGTTCCAGTTCCCGAAAATATCCAGGAACTTCACACAGCCATTGAAGAGGAGTGGGACAACATTCCACAGGTCACAATCAACAGCCTGATCAACTCTGTGAAGAAGATGTATCGTGCTGCATGACGCAAATGGTGGCTGACTGGTTCTCTGATCCACGCCCTTGACTTTTTTTTAAGGTATCTGTGACCAACAGATGCATATCTGTATTCCCAGTCATGTGAAATCCATAGATTAGGGCGTAATGAATTTATTGCAGTTGCGGTTGTTTTTGTTCAGGGTAGTAAGATATCTGACATTTGAGTGTTTTTTCCATCACTGTTAACATGTGTGAATGTGGAGTACAAGGCCTGTCAGAGCCGTTACCAGTAGCACACAGACCTGTATGTGAGGGCTGGAGGTAGCAGCCTTGTCTGGGATCTTGGTGCGGCGTTGCCTCTCCATCTTGGGTCTGGGGGAGGAGGGGGCGCTACTGGCAGCAGGCGGAGAGGAGACGTTACCCCCAACACAGGCTGAGGCCAGCTGAGCATGGACTGCACACAGTCTAGAGGAGAACACATGTGGTGGTGCTGGTGGTCAGAGGTTACATTACATTTAGTTACCATATAACATTCATTTCATTTAGTTAAATACGGTTGGTCAATTCAACTAAAGTAGATAAGACAAAAGGGTTCTGGAAGAGATACAGTAATAATTATTACAGAGGGAATGGATACAGATGTGGCCAGGTCCATATCAACTTCCAGCTCCTAAACCAACCATATTAGCCACTCGTTAGACGCTACAATATGGTGATAGCTCCATCTCCCCCCTAGCACCTAGGCTGCTGTACACAGAAAGCAGTTACCTACTTCGCCATGCTGACGAGTTTCTGTCCACACTGCAGCTCTATGACAATGCAGGCTGTGGTCCTCATGGCCGAGAGTGGCACTTTGTTTAGCCCAAACAGCAGCATAACCTGACAAACACAGAGACAAAAGGAGAAACACTGTCAAAGACAACCTGTTTGACATGACAATAAGTGACAAGGAGTTGGTAAGATAGCACAAAACAGGTCTGAGACCAGGCTAGCTCATTTTATGGTTGATGAGTGTCTGTGTGTGTTGTGTATTGTACCGTATCCGTGTCTTCTTGGGTGGGGCTGAGAGCAGGCCGGTGCCACTGGATACACAGCTGCTTCCTGTCAGCAAAGGACCAGGGGTACATCTGAGCTCCCATAGTGCCTCTCACCGTAGGACACATCTTTAACACAAACACACAAACAACATCAACATACAGCAGCATTCAATTCACACCTCAACTGTGGACAACCCCAGAAGGCAGCCTTCAGATTCAAGGTGAAGACTGAAAATCCTGGATAAATGGTTATTGGACTGTCTACATACATTACTAGCCAGGGCTGAATCCTAACTTGAATAAACATCCCAATACAAGCCACAGTATATGCATGCATCTCTTCAGGATTCAGCCCATAGTGTCTATTAGTGTGTGTACCTGTATAATCTGTGGCTGCATGATGATTTCAGTGGGGGGTTCAGGGGCGCAGCAGGACTCTCTGTAGCCCACCATGTGGGAACAGAAGAAGGTCTGGAGCTGAACCAACCTCAGCGCCAGACTACTGTCTTCTGACTGGGACACCAGGCCCTCCACACACTGGGGCACCACTGGAACACACACCCACGTAGGCAAGCATGCACGCATACACACACGCAGATCAACATCTCTGAACGTCAGTTAACAAAATGATTTACTGTGACACTGGGGTAGTGTACCTGGGTGCATGGCGATGTGCTGCAGGTTGAACAGGTGTTTGTAGTAGCGGGACAGGTGGACCCATGTGAGCTGTGAGCGTTTCCTGCTGCTCAGCCCAGGATCAATCTCTGGAGACGAGCTGGAGACAGTCCTCACCATCACGTCTATCCCTCCTTGTAGTCACACAACACACAGACAGACATTACAAATATGGTAACCAGCACTGTTACAATTTCCATAAAGAAAAGACATGATATCTCCTTTCCTCATAAAGAGGAGAGAACATTACAGAACCGCTAACAATGTAGATCACAATCTAACACGAACATGGGCACGAACCACACTATTGTAGGCACTTTTATAATGGCTGTTATTGTAAGACAAGATGTAGCCCTGGCTAAAGGACAGAATGGTTGTAGTGGGGATGTTTGTTTACCACAGGGGTTGAGCAGGTCGTTGGAGGCAAATTCAGGCAGGAGCTTGAGGGAGATGAGAGGCAGGTGTCCTCCTTTAGCTCCGGTACTACCACACAGCTGGCTACATGTGGACATGGCTTCAGACGCCTGAGGAACACACACAACATTAGAAGTGTGTGTGTGTGTGTGTGTGTGTGTGTGTGTTCAGTCTATTTACCTTAGTAGCAGCTCGGACAGAGACCCAGTAGAGCAATAAGTAGGCCTCCCCTGGAGTCAGGCCTCTGTTCAGAGTTGTCCTGATACGCTTCCAACCTGGATGCTGAAAAAAGACAAACACACGCCATGATGTAGGCATACACACACACACAGTCCTCTCCAAAGAAAAATACTGCCCCGCGGAACCACAATTGAATGTCTCATGACACAGACAGGTACCTTCAGTATGGCATTTTTAGGTGGTGAAGGTGGGACGGGGTTCTGCTGGTCCTGAGGTGCTGGGCTGCTCTGCTCCCACTGGTGCAAGTACACTAACGCCATCTCCAGATAACACTTACGGATCAGCCTGACACACACACATGCTTTAGTCAAACAAGCACACTGGTGTTTGAGGAGGTCCGTACACTACTCTCAAAGATGATCATTTACACTAGTGTAGACGACTTACTGTAGATTGTGACTCTGGGACAGAGAGATATTGATGCTCTCCAGTAGTGTCAGAGCAACTGTCTGAGGCTGGAAGTCACTGAGAGACATCAGACAGCGCTCCACCATCCCTGGAGACACACCAAAAATAATCTAACTAACAAGGTCACTCTGACATTCAATGAGTAGATGCACACATACATATTTCATCTCATGATTGAATAAGGTTGGAAATAAATGTTTTACCCTTGCAGTAGAGGATATCAGCCTCCAGCTGTCTGTCTCTGGTAGCACATGCCTGGGAAACGAGCAGGGCTGACTGCAGCACCTCCTGAGCACACTGCCAGGGATGGCTGGGGGTCGACAGGCTGGAGGAAAGGGGCGCTGGTCATGGCCTGTACAGCCAAGCAGTGACTGTTCAGAACAGATAGAGACACTGATTAAGTGGTTGTTCATAAGATTGGTACTTGAAAATGTCAAACCTACCTGTATGTGGACCTATGTGCATTACAGTTACTGGGTAGAAACTTTTGAGAACTATGGTACAGTATGAATCATACCCAGGCGCATGGTGACCTTGGCCAGTAGTGGGAGATGTGGGAGGGTAGATGTTAGAGAGACCAGGGGCTGGAGGGAGGATTAACTCTGCCTCTCTCTCCCAATGACACACTCTCCCCCAACACACACAGCTGAGAAGAGACAATACACACACATTAAGACAAATCAGTGTTCCGACTGTAATACAGGCAGTAAGTTATGTTAATCGAGGAACAATGTAAAGGAATAATGAACAACAGTGGTGGAGAGGAGAGATGAGGACTTATTTGTTAACCATACTTTGAATCTAGCCTGTTGTGGTACAGAAAAAAGAGACA